>NW_010965643.1:152825-155689 GCF_000463585.1 Tarenaya hassleriana
GGGGAGATCGAACCGAGAAGCGATTTCACCGTGCGAGTACCCACGGGCGAGACATTAGCAGTGCATGGGATCCTGCGAGGGGTGCCCCTCGAGGTTTGCGGTCGCTTATTAGCCGCAGATTTCATCGTGGTACCCATCGGGGGATTCGACATTATATTGGGTATGGATTGGCTGATGAGATATCAGGCCTACATTGATTGTCCCAAGAGGACGATCTGGTTCACGGACGATTTCGGAGGGTTTGAGTTCAGGGGTAGAGGAGCGCCAGCAGCAGACCCGATCATCTCGGCACTGAAGGCTGAGAAGATGATCAGGAAGGGCAATGAGGCTTTCCTAGTAGTTATTACGGCTACACAGGAGTCAGAGAGGAGACTGGAGGATACGCCGGTTGTCCGGGAATTTCCAGACGTCTTTCCCGATGACCTTCCAGGATTACCACCTGGTCGAGAGGTTGACTTCGGCATAGATGTGCTACCTGGTACTGAGCCTATCTCCAAGGCTCCGTACCGGATGGCACCTACGGAGATGGCCGAGCTGAAGAAACAGCTGAATGAGTTGGTGGAGCAGGGTTTCATCCGCCCTAGCGTTTCACCGTGGGGAGCACTAGTACTCTTCGTGAAGAAGAAGGACGGGAGTATGCGATTGTGCATTGATTACCGGGGGCTCAACCAGGTAACCATCAAGAATCGGTACCCGTTACCGAGGATTGATGAGTTACTGGACCAGCTACAGGGAGCCCAGTGGTTCTCGAAGATAGATTTGCGATCCAGATATCATCAGATTCGGGTCAAGGAGGATGACGTGCAGAAGACAGCGTTCCGGACGAGATATGGACACTTCGAGTTCGTGGTTATGCCTTTCGGGCTCACGAACGCGCCTGCGGTTTTCATGCAGCTTATGAACCGCGTGTTCATGGACTATCTAGATGAGTGTGTCATCATCTTCATCGATGACCTTCTCATCTACTCACCGGATCTGCAGACGCATGAGGAGCATCTGCGGAAGATACTGTGGAGGCTGCGAGAGAATCGGCTGTATGCTAAGTTCAGCAAGTGCAGCTTTTGGCTACAGGAGATTGGGTTCCTGGGACATGTGGTATCAGCCCAGGGTATTCAGGTCGATCCAGCCAAGATCGAGGCCGTCATGGAGTGGCAATCTCCGACTTCCGCGACGGAAGTCAAGAGTTTTCTGGGACTAGCGGGCTATTATCGGCGGTTCGTTGAGGGGTTCGCCAAGATAGCTCGGCCTTTGACGAAGCTGACGGGGAAGAACGTCAGGTTTGACTGGACGACTGAGTGCGAGGAGAGCTTCAGAGAGTTGAAGCAGAGGTTGACATCAGCTCCGATCCTGGCACTGCCACGACCGGGTATGCTCTATGAGGTATACACCGACGCGTCCAAACACGGACTCGGTTGCGTATTGATGCAGGAGGGACATGTAATCGCTTATGCGTCGAGGCAGCTGAAGAAGCATGAGGAGAACTACCCGACTCATGACATGGAGTTAGCAGCAGTAGTTCACGCGCTGAAGATTTGGAGATCATATCTGTACGGGGAGAAGGTTAAGCTCAACACGGACCATAAGAGCTTGACCTACGTGATATCTCAGAAGGATCTGAATCTGAGACAGCGGAGGTGGTTGGAGTTGATTGCAGATTATGACCTGGAGATAGCCTATCATCCGGGGAAAGCTAACGTAGTGGCCGACGCCCTTAGTAGGAAAAAGATCTTAGCGGCCATACGCGTTGTCACCTCATCTCGCAGCAACGCCGCTGAGTTGACTGCGATGTTGGGACATCTCTCGCTGACACCCGAGGAGTCGACACCGACTCTTATACAGCGTGTGGTTATGGGACAACGCGGCGATCCCTTACTCGTCCGGTACATGGATCATATCGGGGAATATAGCCGCAAGGGCTATCGTATCGATGAGCAGGGAGTGCTACGGCTGGGGAACCGACTATGTGTGCCTCAGCGTGTGGTTATGGGACAACGCGGCGATCCCTTACTCGTCCGGTACATGGATCATATCGGGGAATATAGCCGCAAGGGCTATCGTATCGATGAGCAGGGAGTGCTACGGCTGGGGAACCGACTATGTGTGCCTGACGACGCAGAGCTGAGACAGGAGATTCTATCTGAGGCACACCAGTCGAGATTGGCGATACATCCGGGGGCGAGCAAGATGTATCAGGGTCTACGCCAGTGGTATACTTGGCCGAGGGTCAAGAGAGATGTAGCGGATTACGTAGCGAGGTGCCTCACTTGTCAGCAAGTAAAGGCAGAGCGACAGATGCCGGGAGGTAAGCTACAGCCGTTGGAGATTCTAGAGTGGAAGTGGGATTCGATTGCCATGGACTTCGTGGTCGGATTACCACTCACGCCGAGCAAGAAGAATGCCATTTGGGTAGTCGTAGATCGACTAACCAAATCCGCCCATTTCATTCCTATCCGTCAGGAGTATCCGATCGGGCGGTTGGCGCAGATTTACATTGATGAGATCGTACGTCTTCATGGAGTTCCGAACGAGATTATATCGGATAGAGACGCCTGATTTACATCCCGTCTGTGGAAGACGATTCAGGAGGCGCTGGGGACGAAGCTCAAGATGAGTACGGCATATCATCCTCAGACAGACGGTCAGTCAGAGCGGACTATACAGACTTTGGAGGACATGCTCAGAGCTTGTATCCTAGAGTGGGGAACTCCGTGGGACCAGTACATGACGTTGTGCGAGTTTGCGTACAACAACAGTCATCACACGAGTATCGGAGTATCTCCATACGAGGCCTTGTACGGGCGACCGTGCAAGACACCGCTATGTTGGACAGAGATTGGCGAGCGCCGAGAGTTCGGGCCGGAGAT
>NW_010965643.1:156460-158020 GCF_000463585.1 Tarenaya hassleriana
CAGGAAGTTGGTCCGGCGGACCGGGAATAACAGATTCCGCAACTTGTCAACTTGCCACCTTGGGACGCGGAATTCACCGCATTCCGGGGCCCGCTTGCCGTCCAGCCGCCTCCCACACCTCGAGGACGTTGCAGGCTCGCTATGGGCTTGGGCTTGAGCCCACGAACTCCCTATCTCGCGTCATAAACATCTCCCAAGTTGGGACTTGGGCATTTTCGGACAGAAACAGAGGAAGAAGAAAAAGGGGAGAAAGGGAGAGAAAGGAGACGAACCAGTGCAAGGGGAGCTCGGGGAGACCAAGAGGGACGTGCCCAGATGTGTCCCTAAGCTTCTCACGTCGTGTGGGGCCACGAGGAACGCACACAAGCTCGGTCAAACTCAAGAACAAGGTGAGTGGCTTGAGTTGGATTTGTGAGAGCTTGTTTTCAATGTGTGATGGTCCAAATCGAGATTTCATTGCGTGTTTGAGGTTTAGAACATGTCTAGGGATGTAAAACTATGTTAGTAGCATTTGGAAGCAACCCCGAATCGATTCGGGAGAGAAAAGTCAAAACAGAATCGGAGAAATCGCGAGGGAGAAGAAAGTTCCAGTCCCGGTCCGCCGGACCACGCGCGGTCAGCCCCGGACCGAGACTGGAACATTACGTATGAAGCCAGCCGGACCAAGGGAAGGAAGTCGGAGCAAGAGAAAAATACGGCCTGGTCCGCTGGACCAGTCATGGTCCGCCGGACCAGACGTGTTCCGGGGTTCTGCGCACCGACTGATCAGAAGAGGGGGAACGGACCGAGAGAAATACACGTCTGGTCCGGGGCTGACCACTTCTGGTCCGCCGGACCAGACGTGTTCCGAGGAGACACGCACCGCCTGACCAGAAGAGACGGACCGAGTGGGGAGAAGCAGTCTGGTCCGGGACTGACCAATCCTGGTCCGCCGGACCAGACTTGGTTTTCTTCTCTCGGACCGACTGACCAAGAGACGGAGCGGACCGGGGAGAAGGAAGACTGGTCCGGCTGACCAGAATGTGGTCCGCCGGACCAGAATACGAGAAAAATAGGAGAAAAATCTGATTTCGACCGGGAAAAAGGAAACGGCCAACAGGGTTGGCCCGGGCCTGACCAGACCTGACCGTGGACAAACCAACCCCCACCAGAGGATAAGACTTCGCGATTGGGATCAAGCGAACCGAGTTTTCGCCAGAACATTGCGTAGCGTAGTGAGATGTGTGATATCGAAATACGAGTGGTTCGTTGTGTGATTGTATGCGGGTAGAATTTGCATGGCGTTAAACGGTAGCTCGATAGGGACCGGATACCATGATGCGTATGGTTGTACCATGGGGATGTTGCACGTTGTGTGCCATGTGTGTAGCTTGCTCGTGCATACGAGTTAAGCGTGATTGTGATTGTGGATGGTTGTGGACTCAACCATCACCGTCATGGACTTGATGGGCGTTTGAGACGCGTTTTAGTCATGTGCGACACGACGGCCAACGTCATGGATTTGACGGGCGTGGACTCGCACCTAGTCATGGACTTGACTAGGGTATATGGCTGGACCCT
>NW_010965643.1:158095-167406 GCF_000463585.1 Tarenaya hassleriana
CGGTAGTCACGAGAGTGACAGGCGCAGGAGACGCGCACGATCGCATGTGATGCGATGGCCAACGTCACGCGGGTGACGGGCGTGGATTCGCTCCTGGTCATGGACTTGACCAGGGTTTACGGCTAAGCCCTATGGTGGACTCCATACGGGCGTGATTGTGATTGTTACTTACGTGCTTACTATGTTTTACTTATTGCATGTGTTGTTATGGAAATGTCGACTGTACCGTTCTCGTTGGGAACGGGATTTCCGGGTTCAACCCGGGCTACTCACTAAGCAGTTGTACTTAGCCCTCGTGGTTTACATTTTTCAGATCACGAGGATTACGCCTAGCGCATCCGGCAGACGACGACCTGAGAGAGGCAGCATCATGTACGGGATTTACATTTTGGGTTACGAGACTTGTATTTCCCGCATTTTGTACGGCTAAATTATAACTATTCGGACATGTGTTATTTTGTGATATTGATCGCCTGTTGTATTTTCCGCTGCTTACTCTGGTTTATTTAAAATATTTTTGGATTTCGTATTTTTGCTTCCACATTATTATTATTTTATTACTATTGTCCATGTGGCACAGCCCGTATACTGTACACGTGTTACGGGTGTCACATAGGTGATTTAGAATAGGCCCCGGATCGAACTTTGCTTCAAACTTCATCGAGAACGAGGTAAGTAACAATTCCCTCGGTGATATACACGATCTTTCGGGTTTTGCAAGTTTGGTTTGCCTGGTTCGCTGTATATCGTCGTGCTTGTTGTATGATTGCATGATTTAATCGTTAAATTGTATGTAATCATTGAATCTATGCATATTTAATGATATTTGTGATTGTTGAATGATGCATGGATGGTATGGAGTCTGGGACGGGTTAACGGTGTGACGAAACGGGGGTGAAACCCTAATTTTCGAAACTCGAAAAATCTGTTCTGAATCTGATCTGTCCGCGGTCAGCCGGACCAAGAGTTGGTCAGCTGGACTAGCAGACAGATCAGACTCCGGACTGCGTTTTGGTCAGGAGGACCAAAGTTCTCGTTGGTCAGCCCCGGACCAAGCGAGAACAGTTCAGGTCCGAGACGAGAACCGATCTGACCAAGGGAACAGACTGAGTTGGTCCGGACTAAGCTCAAAAGTTTTCTCAAAACGGACAGATCGGCGGACCAGAGAAGCTGACTGAGGTCAATCCGGCGGACCAGATTCTGGTCAGCTCCGGACTGGACCTCAGACACTTCTCAAGTTCGAAATTTTGTCCTTTTCCTCATGATTAATCTCAAGCTATTATCGCCCATTACTAGAGCAACTATCAAGGCCTCGATCATCATGGTTATGGGTCATGCCCTAGTTGAGCGTGCCTGACTATCTTGGTGAGACAGTATGGAGAAATCGTGATTCTCATAGCTCGAATATGGTTGAGCTTGAATTGGGTTATCAAGTCGGACTTGGACCTAATGGTAAGGATGAGATGAGGAATATGCAGTGATAGCGTATCACTATCCTATACTCATCTAGGAGTCATATATGATATGATTGACAATGTGTTGTCTACCTAAATAGCATGTTTTTGAGCGTCATGCCCTAGCTGACTCAAAGACATGTGAAATATGGATCCTAGCTCACTTAGAAACTCATTGAGGGTGTTTTTTCTTAGTGGGAGCCTGTCATATTGCATCTATTATCTGTGATAGTATGTGTACTAAGCGACTTGCATGTTTTTCTGTCTGTTTGTTTGTCGTTTTCTGTAGAATATGTCTGCTGCAGGTAATCTGGCTAATCTCTCCATGCGATCCATCCTGGATCGGGAGAGACTCACTGGTGGAAATTTTCTTGACTGGTACCGCAACCTGAGAATTGTTCTCAAGCATGAGCGGAAGCTCTACGTGCTGGAAGAAGTCGTTCCTGAGGATGAACCAGCGGCCAATGCGCCCAGGGCTGTCACAGATGCTTACCATAAGCACATCAATGACAACTTGGACGTGACCTGTCAGATGCTCGGATCTATGTCGACTGAGTTGCAAAACAACTCGAAGGAACTAATGCTTTCGAGATGATCGAGTATCTCAGGACAATGTTCGAGGAACAGGCAAGGGTTAAACGATTTAACGTCCTTAAGAACCTGGTCAACTGTAAGATGATAAATGGTTCACCCGTGAGTACTCATATCCTCAAGATGAAGGGTTATCTAGAGGATCTTGACAGTCTAGGGTTGGAGGTTAGTCGTGAATTGGCAGTAGACCTAGTTCTTCAATCCCTGCCGGATAGTTTTGACCAGTTTGTCATGAACTATAACATGCATGGGATGGAGAAGGACTTGACCGAGCTACATGGGATGTTGCGATCGGCCGAGCAGAACATCAAAGTCGAGAAGAATGTCCTAGCGGTTGGAAAGAGTTCCAACAAAAGGAAGCGTTCCAAGAGTAAGAAAGGCAAGGGCAAGACGGCAATTGTTGCCGCCGAGCCTAAGTATAAGGCTGAGAAGGGAGACTGTCATTTCTGCCATGCTATTGGCATTGGCGCAGAAACTGCAAACTCTACCTGGAAGATCTGAAGAAGAAGAAGCTTGCAGAAGCTTCATCTTCAGGTAACTTCGTTATAGAGGCTAATTTGTTTACTTCTACATCATGGGTATTAGATACCGGATGTGCCTCACACATTTGTGAATATGTGCAGGGCCTGAGAAGAAGTAGGCAGCTAGCGAAGGGAGAAGTGGATCTCCGCGTCGTGAATGGTGCAAGAGTTGCTGCGTTGACCGTCGGGACTTATGATCTTACTTTATCTTCTGGACTTGTGTTAGAATTACATGATTGTTATTTTGTACCTGCCATTAGCAGGAATATTCTTTCGATTTCATGTTTGGATTCTGATGGTTTTCGTTTTGTCATTGAGAACAAAACTTTATCTATTTATAGAGGCGCTTTATTTTATGGTAATGGTTACCTGTTTAATGGCCTTTATATTTTGGATGATAAACTGTCTGGATACAGTTCGATCTATAACGTTGGTACCAAGCGGTTTAAGCCGAACGACTTAAACCCGACCTATCTCTAGCATTGTCGACTTGATCACATCAATGAGAAACACATAACGAAGCTTCATTCTGATGGACTTCTTGATTCTTTTGATTATGAATCAATCGAATCGTGCGATTCTTGTTTGATGGGCAATATGACAAAATATCCTTTTTCTAGAAAAGAAGAAAGGGCCACAGAGTTGCTAGAACTCATACATAGTGATGTATGCGGTCCTACGAGCTCACCCGCTAGAGGAGGTTATCTGTACTTTGTTACGTTTACTGATGATTTCAGTAGGTACGGTTATGTCTACTTGATGAGACATAAATCTGAAACACTTGAATTGTTCAAGAATTTTAGAAACGAGGTACATAACCAACTTGGCAAGACGATCAAGTTGTTTCGATCTGATCGAGGTGACGAGTATATGAGCCAAGAGTTCACTGACTATCTGGCAGATTGTGGGATTGTCTCCCAACTGACTCCATCTGAAACGCCACAGTGAAATGGCGTGTCCGAGAGGAGGAACCGAACCTTATTAGATATGGTACGGTCTATGATGAGTCAGGTCGATCTTCCTAAATCCTTCTGGGGCTATGCTCTGGAAACGGCTGCGCTTATACTGAACAACTCTCCAACAAAGTTGGTTCAGAAGACTCCATATGAGATATGGACTGGGAAGCGTCCCAGGTTGGTGTTTATGAAGATTTGGGATGCGACGTTTATGTGAAACGTCTGGCTTCTGACAAGCTATCCGCCAAATCTGATAAATGCATATTTGTTGGTTACCCTAAGGAAACTAAAGGGTACTGGTTCTACAACCCGTCCGAGAACAAAATGTTTGTTGCTCGGAATGGATCTTTCTTGGAGAGAGAGTTCGTCTCCAAGAGAGTTAGTGGGAGTATAGTAGATCTCGAAGAAGTTCGAGAACCACAAATAGTTGAAGAACTAAGTGAACAGGTCGAAACAGTTCAACCTGTATCACAAATTGTTGAGACAGCACCTCCTAGTGGACCTCGGAGATCTGGTAGAATTCGCCAAGAGCCTACAAGATACGGTTTTCTTGTGACTGGAAATGACGAACTCATGTTGTTAGAACATGACGAGCCTACGTCGTATTCAGAGGCTGTGGCGAGTTCTGATTCCGAGAAATGGCACCAGACCATGGAGTCTGAGATGCAATCCATGTACGACAACAAAGTGTGGACTTTGGTCGATTCGTTCGATGGTATTAAGACCATTGGATGCAAGTGGATTTTCAAGAAGAAAACCGACATGGATGACATCGTGCATACCTATAAGGCACGACTCATCTCGAAAGGGTTTCGGCAGATTCATGGTATAGACTATGATGAACCCTTTTCACCAGTCGTGATGCTTAAATCCATACGGATTCTGCTGGCCATAGCTCTGTATTATGACTACGAGATATGACAGATGGACGTCAAGACCGCATTCCTTAACGGGAATCTACTCGAGGATGTGTGCATGACACAATCCGAGGGTTTTGTCGATCCTAAGTGTCCGAGGAAGGTGTGCAAGATTCAGAGATCCATTTATGGACTGAAGCAGGCTTCGAAGAGCTGGAATCTTCGATTTGATGAGGCAGTCAAAATGTTTGGCTTCCTACAAAACGAATATGAGCCATGCGTTTACAAGAAGGTCAGTGAGAGCGCAGTGGTTTTCCTTGTGCTTTATGTAGATGATATATTGCTCATCGGAAATGACGTTCCTACTTTGCAAGGAGTAAAATCCTGGCTAGTATCAGTCTTTTCGATGAAAGACTTAGGAGAAGCCGCCTACATTCTAGGTATCAAGATCTATAGAGATAGATCGAGAAGGCTTCTTGGCCTAAGTCAGAGTATATACATTGACAAGGTCTTGAATCGGTTCAAGATGCAAGACTCCAAGAGGGGTGCCTTGCCAATGGGACATGACGTGGCTCTTAGCAAGACTCAGTGTCCAAAGACACAGGATGAGCAAGAGCGCATGAGTAGGATCCCATATGCATCGGTAATTGGATCCATCATGTACGCCATGTTGTGTACTCGTCCGGATGTATCATATGCACTGAGCATGACTAGTAGATATCAGTCTACACCAGGTGAGGCTCACTGGATTGCGGTCAAGAACATCCTTAAGTACTTGAGAAGGACTAAGGATTTGTTCTTGGTGTATGGCGGATTGGAAAACGAGCTCGCTATAAGGGGTTATATCGATGCTAGTTTCCAAACCGACAGAGATGACTTCAGATCGCAGTCAGGTTACGTTTTCTGCCTGAACGGTGGGGCTATCAGTTGGAAGAGTTCCAAACAGCCAACTGTTGCAGATTCGACTACAGAAGCCGAGTACATAGTAGCATCGGATGCAACTAAGGAAGCTGTTTGGATCAGAAAATTCGTGGGAGACCTGGGTGTGACACCTGTATCCCGCTTCCCGTAAACAGGATATGCCACATGGAAGAAACCAATAAAATTTAATAAAACCAAAAGTACGGGAAATTAAAACTTTTATTTCATAAATGCGCAGCGGAATAGTTTAATACAACCTTTAATTATCACACGTCCGATCTTAAAATACAATGCAAAGGAAAACATCGTTTTCAAGTTTAATTAAAATCAAGTCCGTACGTGATGTTGCCTCCTCTTCAGTCGCTATCCAATTGTTACTCATACTCCTCGTTCTCTGGAAAAAGTTAGTCAACGACGGCTAAGCACAACTAAGTGAATGACCCGGGTTGGATCCGGTAAACTCGTTACCAGCGAGAACGGTATTAAAACAATAAAACACAAAATATATTATTCAATATTAAGCATATATTCATATCATTTAGAGCATCATCATATCCATTCCCGTATGGCTTCACACCATCGGGCTAGCCGTAAACCCTGGTCACTTCTCATGACCAGGAGCGCCTCTCACGCCCGTCACATCTCATGACATTGGCCGTCGCATCTCACGACAATCAAGTATGTATGGTCGGTCCAGGCAATTTCGGACCGTTCCGGCATTTTCAGGGTCTGGACCGGTCGGTCCAGAGCCTAGACCGATAAGTCCAGAGCCTGGAGACAGATCACGTTTTCGCGATTTTCGTCCCCGATTCTGGTCCGACTTCCTTGGCTCATAACTTGCTCGTTTCTTATCCAAATCGAGTGCCGTTTGTTTCTACGTGCTCCTTAAAATGTCCTCTTTTGATTCCAACTAACAATTCCTTCAGTTATCGCATCTATTTTCTGGGTAATGGCCCGAAAGTTTCGGACTCAGCATGCTTCTGCGTTTTTCTCTGCAATTTTACAGTTTTTCTCCGATTTTTAACCTTTCATAACTTGCTCGTTTCTTCACCAAATCGAGTGCCGTTTGTTTCTATGTGTTCATTGCAACTTCCACTTTCTAATCATGCCCAGGTTTTATTAAATTAACACCATAACAATGATGAAAATGAGTTTACACAGAGGCAACTCGAGCCACTCACATTGCTCAGATTCGGTTTGAGTTTTGGCCGGATTTGACGGCGCTTTTGCGGCGACTCCGACGATGGCGACTCTCCTAGACCTTCTGAGGTCGGTCCTCTTTACTTCCACGAGCTCTTTTCCTCTTCTCTCTCTCTTTTTCTCTTCCTCTCTTTCTCTTTCTTGTCTTCCTCCTTTGTTCTTTCTCTGCAGAGAAAATGGCTGAGATGCCATATTTGCAGGGGTTTTTCTTCGACAAGGATGAGTCAAATGGGCTCTAGCTCATTCCCATTGTAAATCCTGCATTGTGGAGGGTCTAGGGGCGGTCACGACGCATCATTTGGTGCCCTACGCGCGGAGAAAAGCTCAGGGGAAGTCCGCAAGTCGAACTGGATCGCACCCTGTTTTTGTTGGCCTGGACTGGTCGGTCTGCATCTTGGACCAGTTGGTCCAGGCACCCTATATCCCGTTTTCCACCGTTTTCTCGCCCCTTTCGCACATGGTGATTCCTGAGCCTTTTTCCGACATCTTATGGTCCATTTTTAAGGTCTTTAAGGCCCGTCAATCGAATTTTTCTCTTTCCGAAACTAATTAAAAATTTGAATCTGGATTCGGGGTATTACAAATCCTCCCCCTTAAAAATAATTCGTCCTCGAATTCGGAATTCATATGATACTCCTCAAAAAGTTCATCTCATTCTTATCCTTATATAGCCATTTAACCATTCGTATTAACAAGTTTGACAGAATCCCCAAACGTTATACACAAGAGTCCGTACAATGCTCATGTAAACAAATGAGGATAACTACTATGCATCTGTGCCTCGGCTCCCAGGTCATGTCTGAGACCCCTTGGCTCTGTCACAAGACCTTCACGAGTGGCACCTCCTTCGTCCACAGCTTCTTGACCTTCCTGTCCACTATTTGTAGCGGCTCGTCTGGGAAATGCGTAGCATCTGTGAACTCCAATTCCTGGGGCTATAGTACATGAGAAAGATCTACTACATACCTCCGCAGCATCGATACCTGGAATACATCACGAATGTTGCCCAACTCCGATGGCAATCCAAAACGGTATGCAACAGCGCCAACTCTCGCGATCACGGGATAAGGTCCGATGTATCGCGGCTTCAACTTCCCGCTCTGCCCGAACCTCGCATGTCCTTGCATCGCCTGCACTCGGAGAAAAGCATAATCCCCGACCTCGAGCGCGA
Organism: Tarenaya hassleriana; assembly: GCF_000463585.1. Lineage (NCBI taxonomy): Eukaryota > Viridiplantae > Streptophyta > Magnoliopsida > Brassicales > Cleomaceae > Tarenaya > Tarenaya hassleriana. Next base: position 165,767 of record NW_010965643.1, read on the forward strand.
AGTCTCGCCTCCGTTGATCGGAGTATGACTTCTACCGATCCTGCATCATCTTCAGATAGGCACGAATCCTCCGTATCACCTCCGCGGTCTCCTCCACGGTCTCCGACAGCGGTGTCTTGCACGGTCTCCCGTACACGGTCTCGTATGGAGAGACTCTGATACTCGTGTGATGACTATTGTTGTACGCAAACTCGTACAACGTCTTGCACTGGTCCCATGGAGTTCCCCACTCTAGGATACACACTCGAAGCATACCCTCCAATGTCTGTATTGTTCGCTCCGATTGACCATCTATTTGAGGATGATATGTCGTTCTCATCTTGAGTTTTGTCCCCAGTGCCTCCTGTATCACCTTTCACTGGCACGATGTGAATCGGGAACCTCTACCCGATATGATCTTGTTTAGAACTCCATGTAGACGCACTATCTCATCAATCTTAATCTGCGCCAACCGTTCGATCAGATACTCTTGACGGGTGGGAATGAGATGAGCAGATTTGGTAGTCGGTCCATGACTACCGAAGTGACGTTCTTTCTGCTCAACGTGGGTGGTAATCTGACCACAAAATCCATGGTGATCACATCTCATTTCCACTGTGGTATCTCCAACGTTTGCAATTTGCCTTCACCCATTGAAAGTGAGGCATCTAACCACAAAATAAGTGTCGTCTCTCTTAATACTTTGGACACATATACCATCAGTGTAGTACATGATACATCTTACTCGCTTTTGGGGGTATCCCTAGCCTCGTTTTATGTGCCTTGGCTAAGATGGCCTATCTCAACTCGGGGTCATCTAGCACACCCAACTGGTTTTCCAACCGCAGTACTCCATTATCATCAATGTGATAGCTTGTAAGGTCGTACTCCTCAACATTGTCTCACTACCGCGTAAGTAATCACGAGTCCTTCTTGATTCAGGGGCCAATATCCCAATTTAGTTCCCAAGTCAGAGACATTACAATGTGACGATGTCACGTCCAATTGAGCGTTAGAATCCATTTTCTAACTTAGCGTGTCCAACATTCTGCTATCTTTTCCTTGAGGACAATTAATACTTGAATTATAGTCAGTGATGATCTCTCGTAATCCTCGTCGTCTGAAACTCAAGTCCTCTGGGAGATTGCGTAGGCCGAGCTCTTATTATTAGTGTCAACCCTTTCTCTAAAAAGGTGTGACATTCGGATCCTCCAATGCCTTATTTACTGTTAGGAATTCCGCATCGTATTTCAGGCAGTTCTCTTCATACTTTTCAATACTTCGATGCATAATCAATGGCATGTCGTCATTGTTGGTTTAGTGCTCTATGATGTACTGATTATGAGCTTTGTTCAGATACATTCGATGTATTGATACTTTCTATATGTTTTTTTGAGAGTATTTTGTTCATTACATGTTCCTGCATGCTAGATCTGTTATGAAATCCATGTATCATTATGAATGATACTAAACTCCCTAGTCTTGTGTCATTATGGGAATAACGACATAATAAGACTAGTATGATGTGTGATTGATGATCACATAGATGATCATAGGTATTGGATACGATCACAATCATATGTATTCGTTGCAGAACGATATACTGGACTGACCCGCATGAGATTGTCACATGGACTAGCGTCATGACTTGAATCTCATAC
>NW_010965644.1:0-562 GCF_000463585.1 Tarenaya hassleriana
CCTGGTCCGGCGGACCAAGAGTTGGTCCGGCGGACCGGACGTGAAAGTTTGGTCCGACGAGTTTTTCCGCTGGTCCGCGAGTGTTCCGTCACGTCTGGTCCGGCTGACCAAGCGTTGGTCAGCCCCGGACCAGGACGTTTCGGATCAGACGGACCAAGGAGCTGGTCCGGAAAGGAGACACGCGGACTGAAGGTGTGTGGTCCGGCTGACCACAGATGGTCAGCCGCGGACCAACTGCTTCAGTCCGCGCATACCGAGACTGGTTCGTGCGCGAGTCCGAGCTGAGTCCGTGTTCTGAATGGGTTTGGCCCGGCGGACCAAATGTTGGTCATTTCCGGACCAACCACCTGTTTTCGGATTTTCGCGTTTTCTGAATTCGATTCGGTTAAGTAATGGTTACTTGACCGAGTTAATCATGATTGTATATGGTTTATGACTTAATTATGTAGAGGGTCTACATGAATTAAGTGCATAAGACTTAATCAAGTATAAGAGTTACTTGATTGAGTGGGAGTTTCGGGACTAAGTTTACTAAGCTGAATAGACGGTCTATTCGGGCTAA
>NW_010965645.1:0-1176 GCF_000463585.1 Tarenaya hassleriana
TTTTCTGGGATCTCTAGAGCGAATCCTATTCCTAAGAGATCAATTCTAGGGTTTGCGCAGCTGATATAAAACAAAAATTTAATAAACCCTAGAACCATGCTTCTAATGAATCGTAGAAACGTTAGAACGCTTACCTCAATCGATCCGGGGCCTGTATCAATCGAAGAACACGTCTGATCATGAAAGGCAGGAAGATTACCTCACCCTCTACACGTATCCACACCTCGGGATGGATTCCAACGATTGGAACTTGTCTGCCAGGACTCGAATCTCTATTCGGTTTTTGCACTTCGAGAAAACGAGACTTAGAACTTGTTGAGCTTTTTGGATCTCACCAAAAACTCTCCAAGAACTGCAAAAGTCGGCTCTCTTTTTCTCATATGAGTTAGGGTTTTTTAATCTCCTTCTTATAAGGTGATTTAACCCTAATTCGGTTTAATTTTGGAAAAACTGGAGCCCGGAACGGACGGTCCAGAAAAGCACGTGGATCGTCTGTTCCAGCACGTAGAACGGACGGTCTGCTCACGTGGACCGTCCGTTCCAGACTTTCTGGAACGGACAGTCCGTTCTGGACCGTCGGGTCTTGCACGGCGGACCGTCCGTTCCGGACTTCTGGTCCATCCGTTCTAGACTCTTCCGTCTCGGTTTTTCCGTCGTTTTCTCGCACGTTTCGTCCTTCCCTGCGTGTGTGGCCCTGTAGGCTCATTCGATATAGCAGTATAATCCGAAATCTCTATTTCGGATATACAAGTCATAGGCGGTCTCTAGAAGACACTATGACTACCTATCTCGAATAGAGTTGGTTCGTGATCTTACGAACACCAGTGATGATTCCGGCTGATGATCCTTTTGTATCGCGATATCATATGTCGAACATAAGGCATGGACAAGCCACCTTATCTGATTCGACTGCTTTCTCGTTAACTGAGTTCGACTGTCTGAAATAGACGACGGTCGTCTATAGTGCGGCCACACATTTATACAGTCTCGCTCACACGAGGGGCCCAGCGATATCTCTCTCTTTTACGAGAGTTACAAATCCCGTCTTGACTATCTATAATCCAGCACATGATTCGTTTCATACCTGATACACGCCTTTATAGTTCTCCTGTTATGCAGAACGTTTGACGTATTCAAAGCACACAACTCCTCATGTTGGATTCCGTAGATATCTCA
>NW_010965646.1:0-509 GCF_000463585.1 Tarenaya hassleriana
GCAGAACGGACGGTCTGATGAGCCGAAGACGAACCGAGCCAGCAAAAATCGAAGCCTGGTCCGGGGCTGACCAGTTCTGGTCAGCCGGACCAGGACCACGAGTCTCCTCAGTCCGCCAGCGGACTCCCAGCCAGCTGACCGTTCCGGGTCCGCCGGACCAGTACGCCGTTGCCCCTCCTTGGTCCGCCTCTCGCCTGCCCTTGTCCGCCGAGCCTAGCCCACTGAAGACCTGGTCCGGAGCTGACCAGGTTTGGTCAGCCGGACCAGGACCACTTTGCGTCGCGGTCCGCCTTTTCATTTACTCCCGGTCCGACGGACCAATTTGGTCCGGTGGACCGCGTGACCTGGAACTGAATTAAGTCCGATTTTTCGGACTTTTGAGAGGGAGCTCGATTTGGGAAAGGAAAGGAGGCGATTTTCTCTCCTCCAAAAGATCTAGGGCCGAATTCTTGAGGGAGGAACAGGGAGATTTGCCTTGGATTGAAGATTGAAGACATTATTGAGCATCT
>NW_010965646.1:580-1176 GCF_000463585.1 Tarenaya hassleriana
GATGTGTGAGTAGTTTCTTGTTGTGGGATGAGGGATTAGCCCTCATGTAAGGATGCTTGTATTCACCTTGGACCCTAGATTATGCTTTGTTTATGCTTTCAAATCCTTGCTTTGAATGAAATTTGTGTTCTTGAAGTTTATCTCTCTTGAATGAATATTTAGGGAAACCTAGGATTTGTTAAATTGAGTGATGCAATTGTTGGGTTTTGATTGCTAGAGGTTGATTGAATGGTGTTTAATGTTACCCATTGGATGAGAATTTTGTGGGTAGATTTTAGGATTGTGAATTACATGGAGACATGGGTTCTTGGTCTCTTGATGCATTCAATCAATTGGGTTGAAATTGAATCCGAAGAAATTTGATTCGGTTTAATCTAGGATTATGACAAGGGAATTTAATGCATTCGGGATTTTACTCTAGACCATGAAAATGGCTAGAGTGCTCTCTTCGATAGCGGGTTTTCGGTTTGAGAGAACCGAACCCGACCTTAGTCTTCGAATCCCTCACCTTAGAACGAGCATGATCTAGGTCCATAATCCTCTACGGCATCCTTGCATGATCGGTGAAACCCGATTCCCATAACCATCGATTATCT
>NW_010965647.1:0-1174 GCF_000463585.1 Tarenaya hassleriana
CGTATCCTTGCGGTGAGTTGTGAATCGGGTTATATATTTTAGACTCGGTACACACGTACCAAGTTTTTGGCGCCGTTGCCGGGGATTGGTTAGCCTATTTCTAGGTCTTTATTGATTCTAGATCCTAGCTTGTCTTTCTTTTTCTTTTTCTTTTTCTTTCTTTGGTTTTTGCGGCTTCACTTGGTTTCGAGTTCTTCTTTTTCCTTGCGATTTGCAGGATTCTAGTGCATGACACGGAGCTCTACTCGGAGAGAAGACCTAGTCTACGATCCAGAGATTGAGCGTACCTTGAGAGATATCCGAAATCAGCAGAGAAGAAAAGCTATGTCGAGGTCAAGTAGTTCGCACGACCATGCGGTTCATGATGAGGAGCATCAAGAGAATCAAGAGCACATGAATCCGCTTTATGATCAGCAAACCGAGGGCGAAGCTACTTACGTTGCAGAGGAGACTTTGGGTTCTTACATTGCACCGAAGCACACCCAACTCCTATCATGCATCAACCGTCCGCCCATTGACAGTTTCGAGCTACCGCCACAGTGCATCACGATGTTTAGTCAGGCGAGTTTCAGAGGACGGCCTACAGAGGATCCCATTGCTCACTTGACTCAGTTCAAGATGCTGTGCAGATCAGTTAGGAAGGCACGAGGGATGACTATTGAAGATGTATACTTGGAGGCCTTTCCTTTTTCACTGATGGACCGGGCGAGAGATTGGCTCTACACCCTTGAGCCGAACTCGATTATGACATGGGAGGAGCTAGAGGAGCAGTTCATGGCGAAATACTACTCCCCAGAGAAGACCCGGGCTGCACAGAGAGCCATACACAGCTTCACTCAAGAGAGTGATGAGAGTCTATACGACGCATGGGAAAGATTCAAAGGCTACCAACGCCTTTGTCCACACCACGGCATGGATAAGCGACTGTTGCTTTCCACGTTCATCCACGGACTGAGAGACGATACTAGAGCATGGATAGATGCAGCTTGTGGAGGGAGTGTATACGACATTCCCTTTGACACCCTAGAGATGCAGATTGCGAAGATGGCTAAAGCAAGAGGGATGTCAGGAGATAACATCAAACGCTCTACAGGAACAGTAGAATTAGGTGATTCCGCTGCTTTGAAAGCAGTCATGTCAGATCTATCAGCAATTAAGCAGCACATGGGACTCA
>NW_010965648.1:0-1173 GCF_000463585.1 Tarenaya hassleriana
AAAAAAAGACGGGGGCACAAAAGAGTATTTGGGCTTTCAGTGTGGGCTGTAAGGCCCAACAATGTTTGTTATGTGGGCCCAAAGTTCACACAAATTTGGCATGAAGTTCAAATCTATTTTCTGTGAACAATCTGGACCAAAGTTTTGCAAATTTTTTTAGAAAAAAATAAAATACAAAAAATATTTATTTCCTGTGTTTTATTTTGTTTGATGATTAACATTAATGTACAGATTCAGAACTAATTACCTATAATATATTTCTTTATTTTAATATTATTCGTAAGTAGAATATGTGTTTCTTTGTTTTCAATGTTGACAGACAAATAATGAATTTTATCTAATACTAAATCAGAAAAGAAGATAAAAAAAACTATGTAAAGACTAGCTTAAAATTCATATTATCTAAAATCCAAATAAAATTCATAATATAAAAATTTATATATTATTATGGTGTTTATTAATTTGAAATTTCTTATCGTACCAAGAATTCTAAATTATCTATTAAAATCCTTTCTATACGAATACTTATAACAACTATTGACTTATAATTCATCAAAAAAAATTTGAAACATCAAATAAAACAAAAGAGTATGATACATAGTAAGAACAAAAGAAAAATAAATAAACAATTGCATGGTGGCATGGTCACGTGACATAGATTTGATGGCACCGAAAGGTCAAACGAAGATCACGTGTCCTGCAAAAGAGGAAGAAGAGAGGGTTTTCAAAGCCAACGCAATTTTTTTTTTTTTACTTGTTTTGGCAGCAAGAATTTCATGACATCTTCTACCTAACCCCCATTTTCACATTCTTTCCTTTTTTTTCTGCATAAAAAAGTTACTCTTCTTAATCATTTTGTTCTTCCTTTTCACTTTTTCATTTATGATTCTTGTTAGGGTTTAACATTTCTGAGGTTAAATATATCTTCTAAGTTTTCGATATGAGTAGCGAATTGTTGTGTGATACAACGAGGTCGAAATAAAATTGGTACGTTACAAATTCCCAATCGATTTTGTCTTTTACTTTCTTTTACCCAAGTGTCGGTCTATATTTATAAGAATCAGTTTCCAAATAAATCTTGATGAGTTATATCTATTTAAAAACCTTTATCGTTTTAAAATTTGAATTAATGTAAAAAAAATAGATTAATGATATAATCTAAAGATACATTTT
>NW_010965649.1:0-1573 GCF_000463585.1 Tarenaya hassleriana
CCTGGTCCGGCTGACCAAGAGTTGGTCAGCCGCTGACCAGATTCCTGGACAGGCGGACCGAAAAAATGGCAAGTCGGACCGAACTGACCAAGAAGGGTCTTGGTCCGGAGCTGACCACACGTGGTCCGCCGGACCAAGCCTTCAGGCCAGCCGGTCCGTAGGCCTCGGACTAAGCTTGGTCCGCCGGACCAAGCTCCTGGTCCGGCGGACCGGGATCCGGAATATTTCCAAAATTCGAATTTTAGAGAGAGCCGACCTAAAACTCAGAAAAACACCCTAGAACCCTAGAGAAGCTGTTCTCTTGGATTTCTATTGTCCCGGGATTGGATCTCGTCTCTTGAGTTACCCTTTTCTTCACTAATCCTAGCATATTCGTTCCAAACTGTTTGGAATCCTTCCCGTCGGTGTGGATACGTGTAGAGGAGCTGTACTTTCAGCTCTTGGTGATTTAGAACAGGCCCCGGATCGAAACAAACTTCAAGTCTCATCGAGAACGAGGTAAGTAACGATTCCCTCGGTGATATACACGATCTTTCGGGTTCTGCGAGTTTGGTTGCGTGTGACGTTTGACTAGGTTTAGATTTTTCTTCCGCTGCATGAAACCTAGTAAACCAAACCCTAGATCGATATGATCGCATGCTAGGAACCCGTAGATAACCCAACAAAATTCCACTTTCGCTCTATCCACTTCTATCCCCTTGTCTGAAATACGATGACCAAGTACAATGCCCTCTCATGAAGTGGCATTTCTCTTAGTTCAAAACCAAATTCGCCTTGAGACACCTGTCTAACACTCGATGGAGATTGGTTAAACACGCAACAAAGGAGGGTCCATGGACAGAAAAGTCGTCCATGAACACCTCCATAATATCTTCAATGACATCGGAGAAAATAGCCATCATGCATCTTTGAAAAGTTGCGGGTGCGTTGCATAATCCAAATGGCATGCGTCTATACGTGAAAGTGCTGTAAGGGCATGTTAATGTTGTTTTCTCTTGATCGCTCGGATGGATAGGTATTTGGAAGAAACTAGAGTAACCATCGAGAAAATAAAAATAAGAATGCAATGGAAGTCTTTCTAGCATTTGATCGATGAATGGAAGGGGAAAATGATCCTTACGAGTGTTTGTGTTCAATTTCCGATAATCAATGGACATTCTCCATCCCGTAACAGTTCTAGTCGGTATGAGTTCATTGTTTTCATTTGGAACGACTGTGATTCCTCCTTTCTTAGGTACGACCTGCACGGGGCTAACCCAAGAGCTATCCAATATCGGGTAAATGATACCTGCATCTAACAATTTCAAGACCTCTTTCTTGTCTACTTCTTTCATGTTCGGGTTTAGCCTACGTTGATGTTCGATTGACGATTTGGTATCATCCTCTAAATGTATGCGATGCATGCAAAGAGAGGGACTAAGACCCTTTATGTCTCCTAGAGTGTATCCTAGGACTTCCCTGTATTGCCTAAGCAGCTTGGTGAGTTTCTCTACTCGATCCTCATCTAATGCATCGTTAATGATAATGGGATAAGTAGAATTCGAGCCAAGAAAGACATACCTTAGCCCTTGGG
>NW_010965649.1:1957-11808 GCF_000463585.1 Tarenaya hassleriana
GTCAAGGGTCTCGCTATCTTCGAAAAATCTTTGATGAATCTCCTGTAAAATCCGGCGTGACCCAAGAAACTTTGGATTCCTTTAACGTTGGTCGGTGGCGGTAGCTTCTCAATTACTTCCACCTTCGCCCTATCTACTTCTATTCCCTTGTCCGAAAATCGATGACCAAGTACAATGCCCTCTCATGAAGTGGCATTTCTCTTAGTTCAAAACCAAATTCGCCTTGAGACACCTGTCTAACACTCGATGGAGATTGGTTAAACACGCAACAAAGGAGGGTCCATGGACAGAAAAGTCGTCCATGAACACCTCCATAATATCTTCAATGACATCGGAGAAAATAGCCATCATGCATCTTTGAAAAGTTGCGGGTGCGTTGCATAATCCAAATGGCATGCGTCTATACGTGAAAGTGCTGTAAGGGCATGTTAATGTTGTTTTCTCTTGATCGCTCGGATGGATAGGTATTTGGAAGAAACTAGAGTAACCATCGAGAAAATAAAAATAAGAATGCAATGGAAGTCTTTCTAGCATTTGATCGATGAATGGAAGGGGAAAATGATCCTTACGAGTGTTTGTGTTCAATTTTTGATAATCAATGCACATTCTCCATCCCATAACAGTTCTAGTCGGTATGAGTTCATGGTTTTCATTTGGAACGACTGTGATTCCTCCTTTCTTAGGTACGACCTGCACGGGGCTAACCCAAGAGCTATCCAATATCGGGTAAATGATACCTGCATCTAACAATTTCAAGACCTCTTTCTTGTCTACTTCTTTCATGTTCGGGTTTAGCCTACGTTGATGTTCGATTGACGATTTGGTATCATCCTCTAAATGTATGCGATGCATGCAAAGAGAGGGACTAAGACCCTTTATGTCTCCTAGAGTGTATCCTAGGACTTCCCTGTATTGCCTAAGCAGCTTGGTGAGTTTCTCTACTCGATCCTCATCTAATGCATCGTTAATGATAATGGGATAAGTAGAATTCGAGCCAAGAAAGACATACCTTAGTCCTTGGGGTAGAGGTTTCAATTCCACTTGTGGGGAATGTTTGGGGTCCCAACCAGCATGTGTATCCCCTCTTGGGTTTTGAGGCGTGTCAAGGATGGCATGGGTAGTCGAGAAGATGGCTCCGGGGTGCAGACTTTTCACTCCAGGTGAAAACGGGCGGGCCACCTCTGTTGTCGAGCCGTCGCTCGTTTTGGCCGGAGGATGATCGATTTTGCTTAGACTTTTCGAGCGGGTCGCCTGAATTTCGAGGCGGTCGCTCGCTTCCTCCGAAGATGAGTCGATTTTGCTCAGAGAATTCGAGCGGGTCGCCCACTCTTGCGGGCGGTCGCTCGTTTTCATTGAGGGTTGGTCGAAATTGCTCAGAACTTTCGAGCGGGTCGCCCATTCTTGCGGGCGGTCGCTCGTTTTCTTGTTCACAGATTCAGATTCCAGCGATTCTGGGCGGGCCGCCCGGAAATCTGAGTGGGCCGACCATCTAGCGCTCGTCTTATCTCCTCGATCTCTTCCCAATTACTATATAATCTTGCTTCTACGGCCATTAGGGATACTTCTAGCGGATCTACTTCGCGGAATTCTCCGATCACTTCTTCCGCCATTGCCTCGAGTATATCCGCGTAACATACCATATCATTTATCGAGGGTTGCTTCAAATTCTGATCAAGTGTGAATTCAACTGTTCGTCTCCGATCTTCATTGTTAATCTACCAGCTCGGACATGAACTACAGCATCTACTTTGCTAAAAAATGGTCGGCCCAAAATGATCGGAACTTTGGAGTCCTCATCCATATCTAGGACCACAAAATCCACCGGTACATAGAATCTGCCATTCTTAAGGGGCACATCTTCTAGAATCTCTGCTGGATACTTGATAGATCGATCCGCTAGTTGTAAGGCCATCCTCGTGGGTTTCAAGTTCAACTTCTTGTATATGGACAGTGGCATCAAACTCACACTAGCCCCAAGATCACATAATGCTCTATCAATTTCAATATTCCCCAACTTGCATGGAATAGAGAAACTCCCCGGATCAGACATCTTCGGGGGTAGTTCATGCTTCGTGATGGCTGCACTAATCTCGGTGCTCAATGCTACGGTCTCCTTTTCAACTACCCGTTTCTTCGTCAAAATATCCTTGAGGAACTTCGCATATGAGGGTATTTGAAGAATTGCCTCATGGAAAGACATTGTAATCTCCATCTTCTTCAGCATTTCCGCAAACTTTCCAAATTGGCTGTCCTCATTGAATTTCTTTAAACAAGAAGGAAAAGGTATCAGAGGTACCTTAGGCGGAGGAGGAATGTAGACCGGTTCTTTCTCCTGTTCTTGCACCTTAGGAATGTCTTCCTCTACAGATTTTCCTTTTTCCTCTCTTGTTACCTTGGACGTAATGCCTTTTCAACCATCAGAGAGGTAGTCTCCGAAAGTTGTTTCCCACTCCTTAGTTCCACTGCATTGATGTGTTCCCGAGGGTTCATCTCGTTCTTACCGGGAAGCATGCCTTGCTGTCTTGACGAGGAGGAAGATGCGAGTTGAGCTACTTGATTGTCCAAGATTTTCAAGTGAGATTGTACTCCTTCTAATTGTTTCTTGAATGCAACTTGCTCATTTTCAATGCTCTCAATGGACACTCCTTATGATTTTTGACCTTGGAGAATTTGAAATAGCATATCCTTGATGTCCGGGTCTTGCTCCTTAGGTTGCGCTTGCTGTTGTCTATAGTTGGAATTCCCTTGATAGTCTTGACTCCCTTGACCTTGTTGTTGATACTTCGGCTGAAAGCCCGGAGGTCTTTGGATGTTCCTGTTGGGTTTTCTTGGGATCTCAAGAGTGAATCTAATTCCTAACAGATTAGTTCTAACAACGGATGTAAAACAAGAATTTTGATGAAACCCTAAAACCTATCATGCATGATCTTGTAGAAACGTTAAAACGCTTACCTCAATCGATCTGGGGCCTGTATCAATTGATGTATTCGTCCGATCACTGTAGGCAGGAAGAATATATTGCCCTCTACACGTATCCACATGGCGGAAAGGATTCCAACAGTTGGAACTCGTCTGCTAGGACTGAAGAACACGTTCTTCTTTGCGCAAGGGTTTCAGGGATCTTTCTCTTAGGTTTTTCACTCTCAAAACCTCTCAATAGGGTCTGAAAATCGTGCCCAGAGAATTGGGAGGCATTCCTTCAAGTTTATCCCACTTAAAACCCTAATTAGAGCGAGTTTAAGAAATCCCGACGTCTGGACCGATCGGTCCAGGCCTAGACCGATCGGTCTGGAGCTATTTACGTCTGGACCGATCGGTCCATGGTTCCGGACCGATCGGTCTTGAACACTTTCCAGACCGTGTGACTATCACACGCCTCCGTTCAAGCACAAAACATAGCCAGATTGCGATCTGTAATCATCCGAGTCTGACTGGAAACTAGCATCGGTGTAACCCTTTACAACGAGCTTGTTTTCCGACCCACCGTATACCAAGAACACATCCTTAGTCCTTCTCAAGTACTTAAGGATGTTCTTGAAGGTGATCCAGTGCGACTCATCTGGATCTGACTGGTATCTACTCATAATGCTCAACGCGTAGGATACATCCGGTCGAGTACAAAGCATGGCATACATGATGGATCCAATTGCCGAAGCATATCGAATCTGATCCATGCGTTCTCGCTCATCAGGTGTCGTAGGACACTGACTCTTGCAGAGAACTGTGCCACTGCTCATCGGTAAGGTTCCTTTCTTGGAATCTTGCATCTTGAACCGTTTCAAGACCTTATCGATGTAAGTACTCTGACACAATCCTAGAAGACGCCTCGATCTATCTCTATAGATCTTGATGCCTAAAATATAGGCCGCTTCTCCTAGGTCCTTCATAGAAAACTGCGTTCCTAGCCAAGACTTAACGTCTTGCAGGGTAGGAACGTCATTCCCTATAAGGAGAATGTCATCCACGTACAGCACTAGAAATACAATTGTGCTCCCACTAGCCTTCTTGTAAACACATGGCTCGTCTTCATTCTCTGAGAAACCAAACCTTTTGATTCTCTCATCAAAGCGAAGGTTCCAGCTTCTCGAAGCCTGCTTCAGTCCATAAATGGACCTTTGAAGCTTGCACACCATCCCTGGGTTCCTTGGATCGACAAAACCTTCGGGTTGTGTCATGTACACATCCTCGGTCAAGTTCCCGTTTAAGGAATGCGGTCTTGACATCCATTTGTCATATCTCATAGTCGTAATATGCGGCAATGGCAAGTAGGATCCTGATGGACTTCAGCATAACTACAGGCGAAAAGGTCTCATCATAGTCAATACCATGAATTTGACGGAATCCATTCGCCACAAGTCGTGCCTTATACGTGTGCACGTTGCCATCCATGTCGGTCTTCTTCTTGAAGATCAACTTGCATCCGATGGGTTTTATCCCTTCAGAAGCATCAACCAGAGTCCATACTTGGTTGTCTCACATGGATTGCATCTCAGACTTCATAGCCTCGCGCCATTTCTCGGAATCCGGACTCGCCATAGCCTCTGGGTATGTAGTAGGCTCGTCATATTCTAATAACATGAGTTCCTCATTCCCAGTCACGAGAAATCCATATCTCGTTGGCTCTTGGCGAATCCTGCCTGATCTCCGAGGTTCACTCGTCGAAGGTTGAGTCACAACCGGCAGTGAAACAGGTTGAATTTCTTCAACTTGTTCATTCGGCTCAGCGTCTACTTGTTGCTCTCGAACTTCCTCAAGTTTGATCTACTCCCACTGACTCTTTTGGAGACGAACTCTCGCTCCATAAAGTCTCATTCCTAGCAATGAACACCTTGTTCTCTGCCGAAATGTAGAAATAGTAACCTTTAGTTTCCTTAGGGTAGCCTACAAATAAACACTTATCAGACTTGGAGGATAACTTATCAGTCATCTGATGCTTCACGTAAGCGTCGCAACCCCAAATTCTGACAAACGACAACGCGGGACGCTTCCCCGTCCATATCTCATATGGCGTCGTTTTAGTGACTTCGTTGGACTCCTGTTTAGCAGGTACGCAGCGGTCTCTAAGGCATAGCCCCAAAAGGACTTCGGAAGATCTGTCTGACTCATCATTGACCGAACCATGTCTAACAGTGTTCGGTTCCTCCGTTCAGACACGCCGTTCCACTGTGGCATTCCAGGAGGAGTTAATTGTGATACAATACCACAATCAACTAGATAGTCAGTGAACACTTGGCTCATATACTCGCCACCACGATCGGATCGAAGTGTCTTGATCGTCTTGCCAAGCTGGTTCTATACTTCGTTTCTGAAAGCCTTGAACATTTCAAGTGTTTCAGACTTATGTCTCATCAAATAGACATAACCGTATCGACTGAAATCATCAGTGAACGTAACGAAATACAGATAACCTCCTCTAGCTGGACAACTCATTGGTCCGCATACATCACTATGTATCAGATCCAATAACTCTGTCGCTCTCTGTCCTTTCCCCTTGAAAGGATGTTTCGTCATCTTGCCCATTAAACAAGACTCGCATGATTCAAGAGACTCAAAGTCAAATGAATCCAGAAGACCTTCAGAATGAAGCTTCTGAATGCGCTTCTCGTTTATATGGCCTAGACGACAATGCCAGAGGAAGGTGGGTTTAAGTCGTTCGGTTTAAACCGTTTAATACTCACGTTATAGATGGATGACGTTGAGTTCGAAGGCTGATCATTCAAGACATATAAACCATTCACTAGATAACCATTACCATAGTAAACATCGTCTCGATAAATCATCAAACTCGAGTTCTCAATCACAAATCGAAAACCATCCAAATCCAGACATGAAATAGAAATAATGTTTCTGCTAATCGCAGGAACATAGTAACAATTACTAAGTTCTAAAACAAGTCCAGAGGGCAGATGCAAATCAAAAACTGCAGCAACTCTTGCTTCATTTTCGACGCGTAGATCCGCTTCTCCCTTAGCTAACATCCTACTTCTTCTTAGTCCCTGCACATTTCCATAAATGTGTGAGGCACTTCTGTTATCTAATACCCACGAAGATATAGTACAAATGTCAGCCTCTATAACGTGGATATCTGAGGCAGAAACTTCACCAAGCTTCTTGTCCTTCAGATCCTCCAAGTAAAGGTGACAATTACGCTTCCAGTGTCCAGACACTCCGCAGTAATGACAGTCACCCTTATCGGGCTTAGGCTTAGACGTAGAGGCAACTTTTGCCTTTTTCGCCGCCTTTTTCTTGGCTTTACCCCGCCGCTTCTTGCTGGAGTTTTTTTCAACAGCAAGCACAGTCTTGGGCACCACGATATCCTGCTCAGTCGATTTCAGCATCCCATGCAGTTCGGCTAAGCTCTTAGTCATCCCGTGCATATGGTACTGCATAACGAACTGGTTATAGTCCTCGGGCAATGACATCAGGATCAAGTCTGCAACCAAGTCACAATCGAGCTTCACTCCCATACGCTCAAGTTCTTCAACATGAGCTCTCATGTTGAGGACGTGGGTGTTGACAGAGCTACCTCTCGGCATCTCCGTCTTCACTAGAGCTTTCAGCGTCTTGTACTTTTCAGTACGCGCTAGCTCCTCAAACATGGTCTTGAGCTGATTGATCATATCAAAAACGTTCTTCCCCTCAAATTGCCTCTGCAGATTCGGGGCCATGCTTCCCAACATGAGACAGGAGATCTCATTGTCGTCAGTCTGATGCTTCTGCCAAGCATCCTTGACGGCTCTCGGGGCGTTGGCCGCAGGCTCTGGTGGTAGAGCCCCTTCCAGGACGTAAGACTTCTTATCGTGCTTGAGAACAATTCTCAAGTTACGATACCAGTCCAAAAAGTTAATCCCGGTAAGCTTATCCTTCTCAAGGATAGATCGCATCGTCAAACTCGGTACGCTACCGGTTGACGCCATGTCCTACAAAAGAGACAAAACAGAACGAACAAAACAAATGCAGATTCTATTAATGATCAACTACCAGCTAGCTCAAACTTGGTACGCTACCGGTAACGCCATGTCCTACAAAAAGAGACAAAATAGAACGAACAAAACAAAATTGCAGATTCTATCAATGATCTACTACCAGCTAGTCCATCACCAATCAATGACAACATGATGCATATACAAGCTATATTCTCATAAAGAAAACTAACCCTACAATAATTCTCTATATGGGACTAAGATCCGTATGTCACATAAGAATGAGTTGTTACACTCAGCCTTACACTATTTAGGTAGACATCTAATGTCAATCACATCCAATGTGACTCTTAGATCTTTTATGAGACTATGATATCGAATATCATTGCATACTCGTCTCATCTGTACCATTAAGTCTCAAGTCAAACTTGACAACTTAACCTAAGGTAAACCATATTCAAGCTGTGGGAACCACGATTTCCCACCCTGCCTCACAAAGATAATCCGGCACGCTCAGCTTTGGCATGACCCGTGTTACGGACGATCGATGCCTTGACAGGCGCTCTAGTAATGGGAGGTACATGCTTAGCATTACTTAAATAAGGGATTTTCGAAACCACACTTAGATCAATCATCTACTTTCAAGTTATGAGAACCACCATTTCTCCATCTTGCTTCACCAAGATAATACGACACACCCAACTTTGGCATGACCCATGACACGTACGATCGAGGCCTTGACAAGTGCTTTACTCGTAGAGCTCCTAGATCTAACCGGTTTCTGTGCAACGATTGTACATATCAAGGATCAACATGTAATCCCAATCGCTAAGCTCCCACTCAATCAAGCATATCTAATATCTTGATTAAGTTATATGCATTCATTCACTATGGATCATCCAAATGAACGAATCATGCTATTCTGAATCACAGTTGACCGGTTTAAGCAACGATTGTTCAAATCAGATCCCGAAACAAAAAATCAAATTTTGGTGGAGCCTCGGGACCCAGACCGATCGGTCTAGGTCTAGACCGATCGGTCTACACGGCTCGGTCTCCAGGTCAAATTCGGTCCAGACCTTTCGGTCTAGAATGGTCCAGACCGATCGGTCTACCCATGCAGACCGTTCAGTCCGGATCTGTCGGTCCAATCGACATGCGAAACCCTAGACCGATCGGTCCAGAGGACCAGACTGATCGGTCCAGGCGAAAACGTGATCAGATCTCGTTTTCGTCGTTTCTGCCTCGTTTCAGATCCGAATTCGACTCCGTTTTCGCCTGCGAACTCAGAATTCGAAGCTCTTGCACACTATGTAATATGAACAGAAAATCTACTCTAGATCCACAATGAAATCACGCATAGCATCAAAGCAAACACGGATTCAAACAATTCAAATCCTATAACGTGCGTGATCGGGTTCTAAAAAAATCATGCAGAGCAACCAGGCTCTGATACCACTGTTGGGTTTTCCTGGGATCTCAAGAGTGAATCTAATTCCTAAGAGATCAGTTCTAGGGTTTGCGCAGCGGATGTAAAACAAGAATTTTGATGAAACCCTAAAACCTATCATGCATGATCTTGTAGAAACGTTAGAACGCTTACCTCAATCGATTCGGGGTCTGTATCAATTGATGTGTTCGTCCGATCACTGTAGGCAGGAAGAATACCTTGCCCTCTACACGTATCCACACGGCGGAAAGGATTCCAACAGTTGAAACTCGTCTACTAGGACTGAAGAACACGTTCTTCTTTGCGCAAGGGTTTCAGGGATCTTTCTCTTAGGTTTTTCACTCTCAAAACCTCTCAATAGGGTCTGAAAATCATGCCCAGAGAATTGGGAGGCGTTCCTTCAAGTTTATCCCACTTAAAACCCTAATTAGAGCGAGTTTAGGAAATCCCGACGTCTGGACCGATCGGTCTAGGCCTTGACCGATCGGTCTGGAGCTATTTACGTCTGGACCGATCGGTCCATGGTTCCGGACCGATCGGTCTTGAACACTTTCCAGACCGTGTGACTATCACACGCCTCCGTTCAAGCACAAAACATAGCCAGATTGCGATCTGTAATCATCCGAGTCTGACTGGAAACTAGCATCGGTGTGTGACCCTGTAGGCTCATCTGATATAGCAGTATAACCCGAAATCTCTATTCCGGATATACAAGTCATAGGCGGTCTCTAGCAAGACACTATGACTACCTATCTCGAATAGAGTTTGTTCGTGATCTTACGAACGCTAGTGATGATTCCGGTTGATGATCCTTTTGTATCACGATATCATATGTCGAATATAAGGCATGGACAAGCCACCTTATCTGATTCGACTGCTTTCTCGTTCACTGAGTTCGTTTGTCTGAAATAGACGACGTTCGTCTATAGTGCGACCACACATTTCTACAGTCTCGCTCACACGAGGGGCCCAGCGATATCTCTCTCTTTTACGAGAGGTACAAATCCCATGTTGACTATCTACAATCCGGCACATGATTCATTTCGTACCTGATACACGCCTTTATAGTCCTCTTGTTATGCAGGACGTTTGACGTATTCAAAGCACGCAACTCCTCATGTTGGATTTCGTAGATATCTCAGGTCTCAGGATCCAATCATGGAACCGCCATATGAGATTCAAGTCATGACGCTAGTCAATGTGACAATCTCATGCGGGTCATCCAGTATTCCGTTCTCCAACGAATACCTATGACTGTGATCGTATCCAATACATATGATCATCTATATGATCATCAATCACACATCATACTAGTCTTATTATGTCGTTATTCCCATAATGACACAAGACTAGGGAGTTTAGTATCATTCATAATGATACACGGATTTCACAACATATTAAAGCATGCATAATACGTAATGAATCAAACACTAATCCATAAAACTATAGAAAGTGTCAATACATCAAATGTATCATAA
>NW_010965649.1:11849-20884 GCF_000463585.1 Tarenaya hassleriana
TTGTTCTGTTGGAAAGCGGGTTGAGGATTTAGCGCATTTGATGTGTTCTTGTAGGAGAAATTGGGGTGATTCCTCAATCCCGGGTTATATAGGTTGGACGGATGAGTGTATTGGTTCGGGCCGACATAGTTGGCTTCTTCCGCTTCTTGATCAACCATGTACATACCCGGTTGAACTTTCGCTAAATTGTGATCTTCCACAGCAGCTACTTGTTTGGCATTGGCGAGTTGGACCTTTATCTCAGCAAGGTCGGCTAACACCGCCTTAAGAGCCCTGTTCTCTCCCACATCAGCTTTCACCGTGCTTCTCCTACTGAACTCGTTAGACATATGGTTGCGTCCTTTGGCCAGTTTTGCTATTGTCGCTTCCAACTCTTCGAAAGGGATGTCATAAATATCACCTCCATATGCTGCATCAATCCTAGACCGAGTATCATCCTTCAACCCATGGATAAAGATGGATAGAAGGTAGTCTCTTTCTATTCCATGGTGAGGACACATTCTTTAATATTCCTTGAAGCGTTCCCATGCGTCGTGAAGATTTTCCTCATCCTCTTGCATAAAGGCATTGATTCGATTCCTCGCATGTTGAGTCTTGGTAGGGGAGTAATATTGCGTACGGCATTGTTCTTCCATTTTGTCCCATGTCGAGATAGAGTTTGGTTCAAGAGTGTAGAGCCAATCTCTAGCTCTCTCCGTAAGTGAGTAGGGGAAAGTTTCAAGGAACACGTCTTCTAAAGTTATCCCCGGTCCCTTATGTTGGGTTTCCTGCGGGTTCCTAGCATGCGATCTCATCGATCTAGGGTTTGGTTTCTAGGTTTTATGCAGCGGAAGAAAAAGATCTAAACCTAGCCAAACATCACACAAAACCAATTGTGCAATAACTCGAAAAAATGTGTATATCACCGTGGGATTCGAATACTTACCTCGTTCTATCAAGATATGGAAGTATCAATCGATCCAGAGCCTGTTTTAATCACCAAGAGTTGAAAGCACAACTCCTCTACACGTATCCACACCGGCGAGATGAATTCCAACACTTTGGAACGTATCTGCTAGGATTTGTGAAGAGAAAACAACGTCCTTGACTTGGAATCGATATTCCAGGGCTTAGAACTCAAGAGAAAGCTTCTCCAAAGCTCTAGGAAGTGTCTAGGACGTGTTAGCTTATTACTTAGGGTTTGTGGCGGCTCCCGGATGGTCTGGCTTCTACGCGGAACGGACGTTCCGTTTTTCCTCGCAGAACGGATGATCTTGACACCTGGATCGGACGGTCTGGCTCTTGCGGAACGGACAGTCCATTTTCACTAGAACGGGCGGTCCGGAACGGCTGGTCCGTCCGGTCCAGACCTGGACCGGACTGTCTGGCCATCTAGAACTCTTCCAGATCGTTCTGTCGTTCCTTTCTCGCGTTTTTCTCTTCACATGTGATCCATCCCTAATGATGTATGACCCTGTAGGCCCATTCGAAGTGGTAGTGGCTTCGAAAACCCTTTCCCGAACCACAAGTCACGGTTAGCCTCTAGCAAGACGCCATGACCACCCACCTAGAATAGAGCTAGAGGTGATCTAACAAAGCCAGCAATAGCTCGAGTTCTGATCCTTTGTCTCACGATGTCGTATGTTGAACAAGGGCATGGTGTGAGCCACCCTTCTAGTTTCACCGCTTACTCGTCTAGGCAAATCGACTGATAAAAAGAAGTAACTTCATCTATAGCGTGGCCACGCATTTTCACAGTCCGATTTTCACGAGGGGTCCAGCGACATCTCTCCTGTTAAGGAGGTGACAAGTCCCATATTGCATGTCTACTATCTCCATATGATTCTTGAACATATTTGATCAATGCCGTTATAATCATCCGGTTAAAGACGACGTTTGATGCAGTCAAGACACGCCACTCCTCATATCAGATACTCTAGACATCTCAGGTCTGAGGATCTAAGAACGAACCGTTGTATGAGATTCAAGTCTTGACTCATGTCCATATGACAATCTCATGCGGGTCATCCAGTCACTCGTTCCAAACGAGTACCCATGATTGTGATTTGCATCCAATGCATATGATCATCATCATCAATCACACATCATGCTGGTCTTAATTCATCATTTTTCTCATAATGACAACTGACCAGGGAGTTTAAAATAATCTGCAATGATTCATGGATATTTACTGAAACATAACAAACATGCCAATCATATCACGGGAAAAGTAATGCATTATAAACCAATGAATCAATACATAGTCTAAATGTCATATCACGGATCATCGTAGAGCATTACAACCAACACCTTCTTGATTGCTTTACAGTTCATCTTGAAATTTGTAAGGTGAGCATTCGGGTCCTCGTTAGGTCTCCCACGGAAACTCATGTTGTTGAGCATTTGAATGCATTGTGGTAGGAGTTCGAAATCTTCTCACGGTCCCCGGTTGATGCATGATAGCAACTGAGTATGCTTCGATTGTGTGTACGTTCGAAGCGTTCTAGGGGCTACTTGGGCTGGACCTCTTTGGGCATTGGCCCCTCTCAACAAATCTTCGGCCATTTCGGGTTGTTCTCTTCATGCGTTGTTTTCTCTCAGCATTTCTTCGGCCATTCCCCATTGTCTTTGCTGTCTCCTAGCGAAGGGTAGAGTCCTTTCTATTTTTGGGTCGAAGACGAGTTGATCTCTACCGGTTGTGCTTCTTGTCATACACCGGAAGAGCTGCACACCAAAGAGACAAAACGAACCGAAAGTGTTGTGAAAAGGTTATGTCACAAAGTAATCCAAGTAATGGTGATCTAGCAAAAATCTAGACTAACATGAAAACGCCTAGTCCCCGGCAACGGCGCCAAAAACTTGATATGTACGCACCGAGTCTTATATTTAATACCCGATCCGTACCACTATCCGCAAGTATATGGAAGTTGTAGTACCGGGGTCGAACACGAGGACTAGGATGCATTAGTCTATCTCTAAGCTAGAATGGAAATCAAATAAAAATATGAATGATGACTCAAAAACATGTGAAATATGGATCCTAGCTCACTTAGAAACTCATTGAGGGTGTTTTTCTTAGTGGGAGCTTGTCATATTGTATCTATTATCTGTGATTAGGGGTGGGTACGGGTCGGGTACCCGGGATTTTTAGGGTACCCGAACCCGAACCCGAAAAATAACTTATTTTGAAACTCGAACTCAAACCCGAATTTCCGGATACCCGAAATGTATTACTCGTGAGATAATTTTCGGATACCCGAATTCGAAAAATTTTAATTTTTTTTTTAAAAATTATAAATTTTTAAATTTTATACAAATAATTCATAAAATTAAGAAAATAATTTAAAATATTTATATTTAAAATGATTAGATTAATAAAATAATAGTTTATATATATATATAAATATAAAATTCAAGATAATTGATAAATATTTTTATTAATATTAAAAATTTTAAATAAATAATATTTATTTTTTATTATTCGGGTACCCGCGGGTAATTACCCGACCCGAAAGTGTAAACCCGAACCCGAACCCGAATTTCGGGTTTTACATATTTTAAAACCCGATCTCTATCTCATAACAACGGGTATCCGATTTTCGGGGGTCGGAACGGGTACCCGATTTTCGGGTAATTTTGTCCACCCCTATCTGTGATAGTATATGTACTAAGCGACTTGCATGTCTTTCTATCTGTTTGTTTGTCTTTTTCTGTAGAATATGATTGTTGCAGGTAATTGATGCGCACGCACCGAGTCTTATATTTAATACCCGATCCGTACCACTATCCGCAAGTATACGGAAGTTGTAGCACCGGGGTCGAACACGATGACTAGGATGTATTAGTCTATCTCTAAGCTAGAATGGGAATCAAATAAAAATATGAATGATGGTATGTGTTGGAATGGAAGCAAACAAATAAGATTAACGGTTTGTAAATGATGATTCGAGGCGTTGTAGGTTCGGGATCCCTCAAGAATCGCATGGACGGTTAGTGATGTTGCAATGCCTATGGGTTTATCCTCCAAAAGGGGGTTTCAAGCACTTCTTCTAGAGTTTGTCTCTCCCGAGCTTAAACTCACTACCTAGAGAATCGATTCACCCATCTCCCAATGATCTAAATGACCTCTAGATGCATTAGTGTACCCTATCATGAACCCTAAGCAAGCTAAGCTATCTCCCAATGTGAATAACTCACTCATTTGACATTTGGTTCCAAACATCATTCCCATATCCCTATGATCAATGTGTTCTATGGTCATATCAATAAGGGTTTCATCCAAATTAATAGCATTAAGCCTAAAGCATCAAACCCATGGAAGAAAACTCAAAAACATCATAGATAAGCATAGGTGTCCATACAAAAGTGGGGATCCCTCACCCACAACAAAGTTACTACTCCATAACTAGATGTTCAAAACATGAAAAAAAAAGGGGAAAACATAGAAAAGGAGAAGAAATGCTCAAGATGATGTTCAATGGTGATCTCCTCCTTCAAGATGTCTCCCTAGATCTCTAAATCTCTCTTGCCCCCTCTCCAAGGTGATTTTCTTCCAAAAGTGTCGAGTCCCCCTTCTCGCTCCTCAAACTCCCCTTTTTATCCAAGTGCAAAATTAGGTTTTCTCCTCAAAAATCGGGCTTTTTCTTTTTGGACCGGTTTTGATTTCGGACGGTCGCTCACTTTTTCTTCAGTGTCGCCCGTTTTCTCTTCAGGGTCGCCCATTTTCTTCGTGTCGGGCGACCTATCATCCTGACGAGTGATCGCTCGTTCTTCTTTGTAGCACGGAGCGATCGCCTGGTGTAACGAGCGACCGCCTGATAGCTTGAATGTCACGACGGGCGACCGCTCGTGAAAGCAGGCGGGCCGCTCATTTTGTCTGATCTCTTCTGGACTTCTCGAATCCGCTCCTTTTCCGTGCCTTGTACGCGAATATCCTCTTTTGATCGTCCTGTAAGGAAAAGGAGAGAAGAATTCCTACCCATAGCCAACTAACGTCCTAATAAGCTCAAAATGTGAGAAGAGTTGTAATACACGACGTTAGAAAACCGGTGGAAAAATCCGTGCGATCAATATACTCCTGAGCAAAATGGTACTGTTGAACGAAAACATCGATACCTCTTAGAAGTTGTTAGAACACTTAAATTTCAAGCAAAATTACCTACAAAATTTCACCCTGGTCCAATTTATCACCATGTATTCGTTCATCCATATTGTGTATGATCCTGTAAACTCATCTACACAGCAACAAACCCGAAATCCAATTTCAGCTCACAAATCACAATTGGTCTCTTGTAAATGTTATGATTACCTATGATAGTTAGAATTAGAGGTGATCTAACCAAAGTTGGTAATAGATCAAACGATGGTCTTTTTGTCATGCGATATCATTTGTCGAACAAAAGAAATGGAACCAGTCACCTTATCGGATTCAACTCCTTTTTCGTTTATGGGGTAGATTGAGTAAATATAGACAATTAATTATTTATAGTGTTGTCACACATTTTCACAGTCCTACTCAGACAGGTGCCCAACGATATATCTTTCGTTTCAAAAGGGACAAATCCTATTTTGACTATCTAGTCCTTATACATAGCTCATAACGTGTCTGAGCAATGCCTTTATAATCAACTTATTACACACGACGTTTGACGCAGTCAAAACAAGCTATTTCACATATCAGATATATAGATATTTCAGGTATGAAGATCCAAAAGCGAACCATTACATAAGATTCAAATCCTAACTCATATTCATTTGATAATCTCATGCGGGTTATTCAATCCCTTATTCCAAATAAGTCTTATGAAAGTGATCTATATCCAATATATATAACCATTTTCATGATCATCCATCATGTCTCATAAGAGTCTTAATTCATCATCACCCCTGCGATGACAAGTGATTAGAGAATTTTAGGATCATTCAAAACGATTAATAAATTGCATTATTTATCAAATATATAAATATATAATGAAGAAGAACAAATGCATTTATTCAAATGAAAGTCATTACAAAAATATAAATTTTAATGTTGTAGAACATTATAAACACTTAAATCAACAAAAAATCATATTTTCCATAATTTTTTTATATTTATTAACTCTTACCCTCAATAAGGTGTAAATAATTGTTATAAATTTTGTTTATAAGCAAAATTTTATTTTTAATAATATTAATATGCCCCAATGAGTATTTTTTAGATCTAACACTAGACATATACATGTATAATTTTTATTTCTATTTTAAAATTTTTACGGTCCGAACTTGCATAAACCATTCTTTCACACATACCGTGATCAAGAATATTTTTTGTGTAGGATAAAATTTTGTAATCAGTTTAAATTCAAGTAAAGTGTTAAACTACGGAATATATAGAAATCAATTTCTAGATACATCATGAAGATCATCAGTGTTTAAACCAGCTGTCTAAAAATATCTATAAAAAAAATTGTACATATTAGTTTGTTTCTTTAGATTCATTTCTCCTACAAAAGATTATTTAATTTTTTAAACCAAAAAAATTATTTAATATTTTTTCTATATGTTTTTTTTGTCTAACCTTGGTACAAAGGGCGTGCCCTTCTTTTACATAATTTCATAAATACGTGGCGTTTAACTAATGGAATATTGCAATGCGTGCCGTTTGTATATGGAAAACCCGACATGAAAGCTGCTTGTGGTTGCTACCACGGTCATCCCGATTAACGTAGAAGAAGCTCAGGTTTCATTTTTGTATTCATAGTCCTTTCACGTTCTTCGAATCTCAGCGAAGAAGAACCCTAATTTGATCTTCAGAGCTCCACCCATTGGCTGCGATGCTAGCTCGGAGGTGTCTCAGTGCTCTTCGCATCCGACATCTAGTAAGAAACGAGCACTTTCGTTTTGAATTTTCCCGTTTTTTCCCTGTGTCGTCTCCTTCCCCTTCTTTCGTTTGCTCGTTTGACGAGAAAATGCTTCGAATCTGCTGGAATTTGGGAACCTATATTCTGTTTGTTTCGATTCATTTTTATTGTTTCTGTTTATTCGGATTATTCGGATGGAAATTTTAGAGGAGACTGATATGTTTAGTGGGGTTTGGATTTGTATCTCCTGTCCGAAACCGCATGAAGTTGTTCGATTTCTGAAAAAGGGTAAATCCTTGTTTATGATTTCTGTAATCTGATAGGTTGTAAACGAAAGGCTTGGGAGTGAACGCTCATCGACTGATTTGATTTGCTTTCGTTTCACTTTTCTTATGATTTGATGCTATTCCCTGAGAGACAAGAGGGTATCAGCTTCTTGTTCCATTCTTAGTTAACATCTAAGCTGTCTGATTGAAGATCATTTCGCTAGTTAATTTTCCTTTGTATAGATTCACTGTTCTTTCTCCAACTCGCCGCAGTGCATGTGATACATATTTTCCCTCTGATTTGGTGTTGCCTCATCTTTGTTTACAGGCTACGTCAGGGCAAGGCTTGCAGGGCTTTCATGGTTCTGGGCTGCAGTCTCGGGCTATGTCGTATGGCACCAATAAAGGCATGTTTCCTTCTTCTTTCTTTTGATTTTCTTGTGAGTTTAGTTTCCAAACGAAGGTAACACATTTCGATGGATCTCGGCATATATTTATGGTCTGAACTGGCTTTTTGGCGAAGAAGAAGCCACAGATTATTAGCTACTAAGTTGTATCGTGACTTGTTTGAAAAATTACATATCGACTCATTGGTGGTTGCCCATCTAACCTGCAGATGATGAAGAAAGGGAGCAACTTGCTAGGGAGATCTCCAAGGACTGGAGTTCTGGTAACTTTGTTTATTCTCTCAAGATCATTTTTCTTATAATGTTATCTTTTTTATTTTATCTTGGATCATTTCTTCCTCAAAGTGTTGATGATTCCCGATATATTAAACATTTTTTTCAGTGTTTGAGCGGAGTATAAACACCCTGTTTCTCACTGAAATGGTCCGGGGTTTGTCGCTGACTCTCAAATACTTCTTTGAAAAAAAAGTTACTGTAAGTGGCTGTCCTTTCCCAGTCTTCATAACTTAGATTGAAAGAACAAGTTATGATTCTGAAGCTCTTACCTCTGTATGTATTCAGATCAATTATCCATTTGAGAAGGGGCCACTGAGCCCTCGCTTCCGTGGTGAACATGCTCTTCGAAGATACCCAACTGGTGAAGAACGCTGCATTGCTTGTAAACTCTGTGAAGCTGTAAGTTTGATATCTAACTCTACGATTTAGGATCCTCTTCTTTTTTTTTCTTTTTTTTTTTGCAGAGTTGTTTATATTGCTCTTGTTATCAGATATGCCCAGCTCAAGCAATCACGATAGAGGCGGAGGAGCGTGAAGATGGAAGCCGTAGAACCACCAGGTTACCCCCTCGTTCCATTTTTTCGATCTCAGTTTTTGTTTTCGTCTCCATTTCTCTCTCTTTCTCTCTCTCTCTCTCTCTGTAGATATATGCATTTTATCGTGTGAACATTTCTGATGATCAGTAACTGTACAGATATGATATCGACATGACGAAGTGCATCTACTGCGGGTTCTGCCAAGAGGCTTGCCCGGTTGATGCAATCGTAGAAGGACCCAACTTTGAATTCGCAACCGAGACACACGAGGTTTCATCACAAAACGTTTTAATCGTCGTTAATTAACAAACACAGTTTAGCATGAACTTTCTGATGATGCTTTCCTTGTTCATCTTTTAGGAACTTCTGTATGACAAAGAGAAGCTTCTCGAGAACGGAGATCGATGGGAGACAGAGATCGCGGAGAATCTGAGGTCGGAGAGCCTTTACCGCTGATCATAACTACTCGTCGCCAGTCTTTGCCATCTAATAAGTTTCATTTCTTCTGCTAGAAATAAAGATGAGATTTTTTATATAAGGTGCAGAGACCATATGCTTTGAGAACTCTCGTTTGTGTTCTCTCTCTGCATTTTCTTTGAGTGTTGATTGAATCCTTGTGTCATTCTATATTCAAGCTTTGTGCTGTATAATCAAATTTCTTGAACCTACTTCATGATTTTTCCCTTTTGGGAGGAATTGCATGCTGGCTCGGGTGTTTGGAGAGGGGGG
>NW_010965649.1:20947-30250 GCF_000463585.1 Tarenaya hassleriana
GGGGGGGGGGGGGAGTAAAAAGCAATACTTTCGTTAGAAATATTGTAATAAGAAAACAAGGGTTGATTACATTGGTATGAATGGAATGCCCAGACGTGGGTTCAAGAATCCCTTCGAGCTCCATTTCCAGGTGGAGTTTATGCTCGCCGTCTCCGGCCTTCGAGTATCATGGAAATCTTGATGTTTTAGCCAAAGGCTTTGGAAAGATGTCCGCTTTCGGGAAATTGTACGATTCAAGGGGGTAGAAGTGTGGTGAGATTCCTTGGCCAATGTTACTTTGTTTAGCTTGTCCTGAAGTAGGGAGCTTATGCCCATGAACTTACATTTATAGAGAATGATCAAAGTGTTTCAGCCTTTCATCTTGACTACGGAACATACTCTGGTCTGTTACAGCCAATTGGTCTTGGAAAGATTCCCACAAACTGATCACGATGAGAAAACACTCGAGGTTTGACAAATTCCTCGGTTGCTACGGGCAAACAAATAGGAGATGGAGTAAAGACTGGTGGGTCAAGGCGCTGAACAGATCAAACGGCCGAGTCATTTAGAGGCACCAAACCATGTTGGCTTATAGTGTGTTGGGGACCTGTCTCTTTCTTTAGTTTAAAAAAGAGCCGTGAACTACAACAAGCATCCAGACCTCCTAAGCCGTAAGGTTAGGCCTCTTGATATCTCTCAGTACATCAAAAGAACAAACAAAAGCAAGGTTTGCAATGTCTTCCCTCTCTCTTTTGATGAGACCAACCAAAATAACCAAACACGAACATAACTGAACCAAAATCCAAACTGAAACCTGAAATAACCGCCTAGCTACGACCGTAGACCACAACTATCAGCCCCACAAACTAAAGCCAAAACAGATAGTTCTATATTTGTTCGATGCTATCTAAAGTAGAAGGATCACAAACAACAACGCCTTAATTCCAAATTTATTTGGGGTTGGCCGAAGGATCACATTCATCAAGAACATAAAACAACACTATTCTGTTTTTTTCTCTCCACTAAACAGGCTTTCACGATTAAGGCGATGATGATGTTGAAACGGGCTTTTACGATTCTACTCAAAAAACAAAATCACATCGTCTCAAAAGTTAAAACCTTGGATGCCTCAAGCTCATAGTACCAAAGCTAACGCATTTTATTGACCAATGAAAGACCAAGCAACACGAAAACCACAGTTGTTGTCCATACGAATCAAATTATAGCAACCTTTCTACGCACAACATATGATCGATCGATGCATAAATTCAGAGCAATTCACTATTTCTCGGACACAACTGAGTACCAGCTACTCTGCCTAATGCCAAGTATCAAACAAGCTCAAAGATACTTTACCATGGAATTCAGACAACCTCGTTAGTGACCAGTCAGAATGCTGTCATCTCTCTCTTATCTCTGGATATTGAGCATGGCTTTGGCTTCAGTCTGCTGCTCCACCAAATCTTCACTGGCGTACTTACTCAGCAACTCCATCTTCTTCTTCTCCAACACCATCCTCTCGATCTCCTTCTCGTCCGGCAATGGAACATGAACCACGAACTCACTCTGCTTCTCCTTCTCCTCTCTCTCCCTCTCTCTCCTCCTCTCTTCCTCCACCACTTCCTCCTCCTCCTCGAACAACACTTCCTTCGCCACGGCCGCACCCACGCTCACAACCTCCGTCGCTCCCTTCCTCGCTTCCCTCCTCACCTCCTCCACTCTCCTCCACTCATCCACCGCTCTCCGCCTCATCTCCTCCTCCGCCTTCTTCTCTAACTTCTCCAGTATCCCATCTTCATCATCTCTATACCCATAATAGCTCGCGTCGATCCTCTTGTATATATCGTACCTCGTTCTCCGCTTCCTCAGCTCTGGCGGCTTGTCGAATAGCTCCCTCACTCCGGGAAGCTTTTTCGCCGCGCCGAAATACCGATACCCAGGCCCACGGCCGCTAGGGTTCGGGACGTCGACGATGTTCCCTTCGAGGTCCGTCATCTTCGGCGCGTGTTTCGTGTAATTCGGACCTCCAAGCTCAACGATGCGTCGCTCCCAATGCGATTTCTCGCGTATGAGCTTGTTGATCTCGTCGTTCAGATCCCTGAGCCGGTGCTCTCCCAGCCCTTCGTTCTGGATCTCGGCGACTTTCCGACCGATCTCTCGCATGATCTGTTGCCTCCACTTGTCGGCCTCAGCCAGATCGCGACACTCCGAGGCCAGGTACGGACGCCGCTCCTTGGGCTTCTTCTTCTCCGACTCTTTCATGGTGATGAATCTGTTGAGCATCGACTGAGCTTTTTCCTCGTTTCGCGCCATTTTTGCAAGCCGGAGATACGATTACGCAGGCAAATCTCAACCGGGAACAGGAATCCGACTGCGTTGTTCGTAGGTGCTGCTTAAACCCTAGCACATATGAGGAGGAGAGGATGGAATCGAAATAATTGTTTTTATTTCAACTTATTTATCTATAGACGGTGACAATTAATAAATATTCGGGCTTCTTACAGCCCAACTTTCCAAGCCCACAACAGATAGATATAGAGCTTTATTCAAGCTTCAACCCAATTGTTTATTAATTTTTTTTTAATTTTTATTGGAACATTGAAAACACAAAACCAACCCCTTTTCTTTTTAGAAGATCTGATTAAAACTTTAACTCTCTCTTATGTTTTATGAAATTCTTAAATAAATTTTTACATTTTATACATACATTAAAAACAACTATAATATTATTCTTTTATCCTCAATTTTAAAATATATTCAAATAATACATTTTTCACCGCCCCATCCCCTACATCTTTCCATAAATTGCAATGCTAAATTTTTTTTCATCTACAGTAGTAAAATCTATATCTATCATCATATCTATAAAAATACAGTTTGAATCAGCGGGAGAACGACACGTGTCCAACTTCTTTTGAATGTTGCAGAGAAATTACTAAATAAATAAATATAAAAAAGGTTTGAGATGTGAGAATATTAATTGGTGCGTATTTTCAAGGTAATTTTTTTATATAATAAATAAATAGATACATCTTATCAAAGTACCGAAACACGACATATGTCTAACTTTTTTTTAATTAAACTTTTAATTTTTCAAAGATATAAGTGTAATTAATTAAAAATAGGTAGAAATAAATGCAAAAAAAAAGAGGTGAGAATATTAATTCGTAACATGTTTTCAAGATAATTTTTTTGTGTATATATTTAATGCATACATTGATACAGCTAAAATATTACGATATGTTCACATGTATGTTGGCCAAATTCAATTAATTTAGTGTCATTCAATTTATGTATTATTTATCACCAAAATCGACATGTTGAGGGGATGTAGGTTAATGCAAATGAAGGGGTAGATACATCTCTTTTCTTTATTTTTCTTTTTTAAAAATAAAAAGAAAACTAAGGTCGTGTTCTCCTTAACTATATATAAAAACCGTTACTTTGAAGTTCTATTATTTTTGTTCACGGATTTTGTCTTGGCATGAGGTGAAACACATGGTCATGTTCTCCTGAACTAATCCAAAACTAAAGCTACAATTTTTTTTTCCATCTGTTTCAGATCTTGGTTCATCTTTTTGGGGAATGGCTTTGATCTTGGATCTACAAATCTCCTTACAGCAAAGATAGGAATTGGTTGTTTGGCTTTTGCTCTATTTGTCGTCCTTTTCATCGCCAGAAACGTAAGAATAATATCTCTCCGTTGGTATTTCTCTTTATTCTCTTTAATAATTTAATAATATAAAAAATATAGTGAGATCCGATTTTATATTTCTACAGTTGACACTTCGAGAACTTTGTATTAGTGAGTATTTAGGATTCATAATTTTCTTTATCATTATCTAGGTTTTACAACAGACAAACCACTGTTAAAATCCTTAGTTATATCATTATGTTTATCGGTAAGTAACTAAGTCATGTTTTCCTGATCTCATATTTGAGTTTCATCATTTGTATGGAGGGTTGGTAACATTCAAGCAGAATATTACAAGAGTGATGAACAATTATTCTCAGTTTATGGTATGCGATGGAGCCAGAAACGTTGAGTTGGGGACGACGAAGTCAGGAATGTCGAGTTAGAGACACAGGAACTTGGACCGAAGGAGGAGATGATAGTTGTTAAAAATTGGGGGAAAAATAGATGATTGTCGAAAAAGATGGGGTAAGAGTAAAAATTAGGGTTAGATTAGTTAGTCTTTTAAAATCGATTTAATTTTATGTTGAACCGTGATAATTAAATATGCCCGTTGATCGGATAAATGTGACATCTACGTGTGAAAGACAGAACAAAATAATTAGGCCATGTCAGATTAATTAAAAAAAATGAACACGGGTATTAATTTTAAAGAAATTTAAAAATTAGGGCTTTATTTGTCAAATTTTTAATTGAGAATTTTTTATGGAATACTAGAAGAGACCCGCGCGATGCGCGGGTTATTATTTTTTATATATTAATTAATTTTTGTATAAAATTGATCATATAAATATTGAAAAAATAATATAAATTATTTATTTAATATAAAAAAATTACAC
This sequence comes from Tarenaya hassleriana, assembly GCF_000463585.1. Lineage (NCBI taxonomy): Eukaryota > Viridiplantae > Streptophyta > Magnoliopsida > Brassicales > Cleomaceae > Tarenaya > Tarenaya hassleriana. Next base: position 25,460 of record NW_010965649.1, read on the forward strand.
CAGTACTATTAAAATATTATAAAATTAGTATTATTTATTATATAAAATCATCATTATTTTATTATGTAAAAGGATATATGAATTTGCTAGATGCGCATCATCAATGTGTTTGCTAGATATGTACACTTATATAATCTCTATTTGTCTTCCAAGATATCCATATATATAATATATATATTAATTAAATTATTTTTCGTTTTGATATTCCATATTTTTATTTGATTTATTAATTAACTCTATTTTACTATCTACTATTTGATATTTGTATCTAATCAATGCATAAATTTAGTTTTGTTGGATTTTATTTTGGTAGTCGGTTAATTATTTGATTATATATGGTTATTTATTTTTAGGGTTTTATATAGTTACGTCAGGTTTGACAATATATTTTATCAAAAAAAAAGAATAAACTATAAACGCATTATATTATTATGTAACGACAACTTAGTTTTATATAGGAAATATGTAAAATCCTAAACACCAATTGATTGGTAAGAAAACTTTCTTCCGGTCTTCCATTTATACGCATCCTCCTTCCGGTCTTGTGTCGGGTCGAGGAGATCATTATGTTATTGTATTAAAAAATCCTTTCTACATATGTGTTGAATAGATTTGTCAACAGTTTGTTTCCAGTATCTTTATTAATAAACATTGTGTTCTTCTATCGCTTACAAATAGTTATAAAATAATAACAAATTGAATAAAAATATTATTCTTAAATAGTGTAGTAGATAGTTGTTTTAAAAATGATTTGTATACCTCATATGGAAATTTTTGATGAATTTTAATTATGTATCTATATAAATTTATGCAGATAATGATATGTTTGGAATGATAAAACACATGATTCTTAAAAAATGTTATTTAATTTATGTAATATTTATATTATTTTATATATGAATATATTAGAAATCTATATTTTATATGATTTTAATGATTATCATCGATAAATTTTGGGTTTTTAATACAAAACATCTTTATTAAAATTTTATGAAATTATTGCTATATTTTAGATAAAAATTATTGAAAACTTTGTTAGAAACTAAGTCCAAAAATATTTTTAAATTTATATATATTTCATTTTAAACATTGGTCAAAGAACTTTAAAGAACTTGCAAGACAGGTTAACCCGATAAGAAAACCGATATTAAACGGGGAAAATATCAATCTTGAAGTAATTGAACATCTTCTAAAACGCTGAAGAGAGATCAATGTAGCCTTTATACATCTTGAGATTGATTTTCCTCAAGTAACGACTGTTTTTGGGTTGTTGTCGTTGTTGATTCTGGGTTTTTGTTTTTGTTCTTCTGATACATTTTTTTAGTTTAAATAAAAAGCAAGTCGAATAAAATTTAAATAATTTGTTTTAAAATTTGGTTCGTTTTTACCATACTGTTGGATTGATTTTAATGATGATAACTCATGAATCATGACGTAAAAAATTTAAAAACACATAATTATATATATTTCTCAATATGTAATTAAATATTTACGTTAAATTTTATTCAATTGACCTTACTTCATCATAATTCCTTCTTATTTATAGCAAATTTTATATAATCATCATCTTACTTCTTCTCATTTGAATAGTAAAACAGTGAAAATTATTTTAATTAGTGGGTTAATCACATATTTGCACAAACTCATATGATAAAAGTTCCAACAACAAACACATTTGAAAATCGCCAAATTTAATTAATTTGCATAACCTTTATTTCTAGAATCCTAATTTGGGTAGGTAACGACAATCTGAAATTTTGAGTTTCCGACTCGATCAATGAAGTATTCGAATATTCAACTCGTTGATTCAATGGATATGGATATCAATGGATATAGATATAGTTGTTAAATTTCTTACCTTGTACTATGTTAGTATTCCGAAAGTGTGTAGTTTTTTTTACAACCATTCGAGGTTACTGTCAGATCTAGATTGAAAACTTTGTTCTCGACACCGTTCAATCCAATCTCGTATTTTCCATTGATGCGTTGAAAGATCGTTATTGGTTCTCTCGTCGCCTTTGTATCCGACTATCATCATCGGACCATTGATTCATGCTAGACTCTTCTCAAAAAACGGTTCATATATAGTTTCTGAGTTTAAAATAATGATCATGAAAGATACTTATGATGATATTTGATTGATCTGGAACCCGAAACACGACATATGTCTAACTTTTTTTTAATTAAACTTTTAATTTTTCAAAGATATAAGTGTAATTAATTAAAAATAGGTAGAAATAAATGCAAAAAAAAAGAGGTGAGAATATTAATTCGTAACATGTTTTCAAGATAATTTTTTTGTGTATATATTTAATGCATACATTGATACAGCTAAAATATTACGATATGTTCACATGTATGTTGGCCAAATTCAATTAATTTAGTGTCATTCAATTTATGTATTATTTATCACCAAAATCGACATGTTGAGGGGATGTAGGTTAATGCAAATGAAGGGGTAGATACATCTCTTTTCTTTATTTTTCTTTTTTAAAAATAAAAAGAAAACTAAGGTCGTGTTCTCCTTAACTATATATAAAAACCGTTACTTTGAAGTTCTATTATTTTTGTTCACGGATTTTGTCTTGGCATGAGGTGAAACACATGGTCATGTTCTCCTGAACTAATCCAAAACTAAAGCTACAATTTTTTTTTCCATCTGTTTCAGATCTTGGTTCATCTTTTTGGGGAATGGCTTTGATCTTGGATCTACAAATCTCCTTACAGCAAAGATAGGAATTGGTTGTTTGGCTTTTGCTCTATTTGTCGTCCTTTTCATCGCCAGAAACGTAAGAATAATATCTCTCCGTTGGTATTTCTCTTTATTCTCTTTAATAATTTAATAATATAAAAAATATAGTGAGATCCGATTTTATATTTCTACAGTTGACACTTCGAGAACTTTGTATTAGTGAGTATTTAGGATTCATAATTTTCTTTATCATTATCTAGGTTTTACAACAGACAAACCACTGTTAAAATCCTTAGTTATATCATTATGTTTATCGGTAAGTAACTAAGTCATGTTTTCCTGATCTCATATTTGAGTTTCATCATTTGTATGGAGGGTTGGTAACATTCAAGCAGAATATTACAAGAGTGATGAACAATTATTCTCAGTTTATGGTATGCGATGGAGCCAGAAACGTTGAGTTGGGGACGACGAAGTCAGGAATGTCGAGTTAGAGACACAGGAACTTGGACCGAAGGAGGAGATGATAGTTGTTAAAAATTGGGGGAAAAATAGATGATTGTCGAAAAAGATGGGGTAAGAGTAAAAATTAGGGTTAGATTAGTTAGTCTTTTAAAATCGATTTAATTTTATGTTGAACCGTGATAATTAAATATGCCCGTTGATCGGATAAATGTGACATCTACGTGTGAAAGACAGAACAAAATAATTAGGCCATGTCAGATTAATTAAAAAAAATGAACACGGGTATTAATTTTAAAGAAATTTAAAAATTAGGGCTTTATTTGTCAAATTTTTAATTGAGAATTTTTTATGGAATACTAGAAGAGACCCGCGCGATGCGCGGGTTATTATTTTTTATATATTAATTAATTTTTGTATAAAATTGATCATATAAATATTGAAAAAATAATATAAATTATTTATTTAATATAAAAAAATTACACCAGTACTATTAAAATATTATAAAATTAGTATTATTTATTATATAAAATCATCATTATTTTATTATGTAAAAGGATATATGAATTTGCTAGCCCTGAAATCGAGAACTCCACTAAGCGCAATCGAAAGAAGAAACGACAACAAAGAAAGATGGAGGAACGTGCTATAGTCGCGATCAACGAGTACCACCAATACCATCAAAATTCCTAAAATGGAGAAACTGTTCCATAATACAACGTAATTACCAAAAGAGAAAACGGTACCAGATCCGGGAAATTCGACAAATAAATAGCCGAGGAGGAAACATAACCGAGCGCGTAAAACTCACTGGGTCGGAGATCGAGTGGTCAAAATGCCGGAGAAAAGAGACGACAATTTTAGGGGCCCGATAAATATTCAACTGATACAGGCCCCGGATCGAACCGTGTCACTTGACTGATAAATTATCCCCCAAATCTGATAAGTCACCCATTCAAATCAAATATCATAATATACAAAAAAATTAAACAAAAAAAATATAATGAAGTTTTTTGGTTCCCTTGATGAAGCTTTTGTTCGAGTTGATTATCTAAGCTTTTCCCCTAGTATCTTTAAACGAGAAGGCCAAGATGATCAAGACATAAATCTGAAACACCATGTGGCTCACTTCTCCCATTTTATATTCAGATTTACTGTAAAAAGAGAAAAGGTGAGATTTTGTCAAAATCGACATCAATTTCAAGTGCACTTTTTTATTTTATATTATCAAAATAAGTAGAGTGCAGTCCCTTTTTTCAAATTTTAGTTCCCTGTATGAATAGTGTTATAAAAACATGTTGATATATCGAAATCAAAAGAAGAGAATCCTCAAGATGACTTATCCCGTTCTTACATGGACCGAGTCTGACTCTGTTAGGCTTTTCTCTATCTCTATCCAGTGTTCTCGATCAGGTCAAGACAAATAGGTAGCATTTTGGGTTACAGTTTGGGTTTGATTGGGATATATTCGGGTTCGATTATTTCGGTTTTAGAAAAACTATGATCATTCAGTTTTTATATTGAATTCGATTTCGGTTTTTATTGATAAAAATACTCATTTTTCAAAGAAATTTTCGGTTTTTTTGAATATTTTTTATTCGGTTCAGTCCATGTTTGTTTGTTTTTTCGTTTTAAAA
>NW_010965649.1:30712-69546 GCF_000463585.1 Tarenaya hassleriana
AAAGAAATATATTATATATATATATATATATATATATATTAATTAAATTATTTTTCGTTTTGATATTCCATATTTTTATTTGATTTATTAATTAACTCTATTTTACTATCTACTATTTGATATTTGTATCTAATCAATGCATAAATTTAGTTTTGTTGGATTTTATTTTGGTAGTCGGTTAATTATTTGATTATATATGGTTATTTATTTTTAGGGTTTTATATAGTTACGTCAGGTTTGACAATATATTTTATCAAAAAAAAAGAATAAACTATAAACGCATTATATTATTATGTAACGACAACTTAGTTTTATATAGGAAATATGTAAAATCCTAAACACCAATTGATTGGTAAGAAAACTTTCTTCCGGTCTTCCATTTATACGCATCCTCCTTCCGGTCTTGTGTCGGGTCGAGGAGATCATTATGTTATTGTATTAAAAAATCCTTTCTACATATGTGTTGAATAGATTTGTCAACAGTTTGTTTCCAGTATCTTTATTAATAAACATTGTGTTCTTCTATCGCTTACAAATAGTTATAAAATAATAACAAATTGAATAAAAATATTATTCTTAAATAGTGTAGTAGATAGTTGTTTTAAAAATGATTTGTATACCTCATATGGAAATTTTTGATGAATTTTAATTATGTATCTATATAAATTTATGCAGATAATGATATGTTTGGAATGATAAAACACATGATTCTTAAAAAATGTTATTTAATTTATGTAATATTTATATTATTTTATATATGAATATATTAGAAATCTATATTTTATATGATTTTAATGATTATCATCGATAAATTTTGGGTTTTTAATACAAAACATCTTTATTAAAATTTTATGAAATTATTGCTATATTTTAGATAAAAATTATTGAAAACTTTGTTAGAAACTAAGTCCAAAAATATTTTTAAATTTATATATATTTCATTTTAAACATTGGTCAAAGAACTTTAAAGAACTTGCAAGACAGGTTAACCCGATAAGAAAACCGATATTAAACGGGGAAAATATCAATCTTGAAGTAATTGAACATCTTCTAAAACGCTGAAGAGAGATCAATGTAGCCTTTATACATCTTGAGATTGATTTTCCTCAAGTAACGACTGTTTTTGGGTTGTTGTCGTTGTTGATTCTGGGTTTTTGTTTTTGTTCTTCTGATACATTTTTTTAGTTTAAATAAAAAGCAAGTCGAATAAAATTTAAATAATTTGTTTTAAAATTTGGTTCGTTTTTACCATACTGTTGGATTGATTTTAATGATGATAACTCATGAATCATGACGTAAAAAATTTAAAAACACATAATTATATATATTTCTCAATATGTAATTAAATATTTACGTTAAATTTTATTCAATTGACCTTACTTCATCATAATTCCTTCTTATTTATAGCAAATTTTATATAATCATCATCTTACTTCTTCTCATTTGAATAGTAAAACAGTGAAAATTATTTTAATTAGTGGGTTAATCACATATTTGCACAAACTCATATGATAAAAGTTCCAACAACAAACACATTTGAAAATCGCCAAATTTAATTAATTTGCATAACCTTTATTTCTAGAATCCTAATTTGGGTAGGTAACGACAATCTGAAATTTTGAGTTTCCGACTCGATCAATGAAGTATTCGAATATTCAACTCGTTGATTCAATGGATATGGATATCAATGGATATAGATATAGTTGTTAAATTTCTTACCTTGTACTATGTTAGTATTCCGAAAGTGTGTAGTTTTTTTTACAACCATTCGAGGTTACTGTCAGATCTAGATTGAAAACTTTGTTCTCGACACCGTTCAATCCAATCTCGTATTTTCCATTGATGCGTTGAAAGATCGTTATTGGTTCTCTCGTCGCCTTTGTATCCGACTATCATCATCGGACCATTGATTCATGCTAGACTCTTCTCAAAAAACGGTCCATATATAGTTTCTGAGTTTAAAATAATGATCATGAAAGATACTTATGATGATATTTGATTGATCTGGAACCCGAAACACGACATATGTCTAACTTTTTTTTAATTAAACTTTTAATTTTTCAAAGATATAAGTGTAATTAATTAAAAATAGGTAGAAATAAATGCAAAAAAAAAGAGGTGAGAATATTAATTCGTAACATGTTTTCAAGATAATTTTTTTGTGTATATATTTAATGCATACATTGATACAGCTAAAATATTACGATATGTTCACATGTATGTTGGCCAAATTCAATTAATTTAGTGTCATTCAATTTATGTATTATTTATCACCAAAATCGACATGTTGAGGGGATGTAGGTTAATGCAAATGAAGGGGTAGATACATCTCTTTTCTTTATTTTTCTTTTTTAAAAATAAAAAGAAAACTAAGGTCGTGTTCTCCTTAACTATATATAAAAACCGTTACTTTGAAGTTCTATTATTTTTGTTCACGGATTTTGTCTTGGCATGAGGTGAAACACATGGTCATGTTCTCCTGAACTAATCCAAAACTAAAGCTACAATTTTTTTTTCCATCTGTTTCAGATCTTGGTTCATCTTTTTGGGGAATGGCTTTGATCTTGGATCTACAAATCTCCTTACAGCAAAGATAGGAATTGGTTGTTTGGCTTTTGCTCTATTTGTCGTCCTTTTCATCGCCAGAAACGTAAGAATAATATCTCTCCGTTGGTATTTCTCTTTATTCTCTTTAATAATTTAATAATATAAAAAATATAGTGAGATCCGATTTTATATTTCTACAGTTGACACTTCGAGAACTTTGTATTAGTGAGTATTTAGGATTCATAATTTTCTTTATCATTATCTAGGTTTTACAACAGACAAACCACTGTTAAAATCCTTAGTTATATCATTATGTTTATCGGTAAGTAACTAAGTCATGTTTTCCCGGTGACGTTGAGCAGCGTTATATGGTTAGTTTCGGGAGTAAGTCTGATGATGACGACAATAAACAATGATATGTGCGAGAACTCGATCCCTATTTTTTTTCATATTTCCCCTTACTTTCTCGGCAACCAAACACTCCCCATCCCTTCTCCGCCTCCTCTGCCAGTGCCCGCTCCATCTCTCCTATCGCCGCAATGTCTTCTTCTTCGACCCCAAAGATCATTGAGTACATCGTCCTCTTCAAGGTCAAGGATGACGTTGACTCCGACAATGTCACCGCCATAAAAATACTGATCAAAGATGGTATGAAAATTCTCTTCTATTAACGTGTTGTTGTTGGTAGTAGTATATATATTGTGACTATCATTTTCAATATAGTATAATATTTTTTAATATATCATTATTAATTCATGTTTTTTCATTACATGATAACGTTATAATATTATATCATTAATAATTCATATCTTTTCATTGCGTCATAACGATATAATATTTATTAATATTATCACTACTATTCACAATAATAACTATTAATTACTATAATATAAAATAATAATTAAAATGAGCAATTAGTTGTCATAACTTTTCATTTTAACTTAACGTTTTCAATTAATTTATAGTTAAAAGAAATATATCCCTCTCATTAATTATTTTTATTTTGTTTTTATTTTTTGTATTTTTCTACATGATTTTGAAATTTTTTCCTACAATATCATTCTTCTATAGTCTTTAACATATAAATAAAATGGTATATAAAACTGATTTTTTTCATCAATTAATAAAAAACCAATAACACTTAGCTCATTTTTAATGAGTTTTATCTTATATCTTTAAAAATGTTACTATACTAAATTATAACATATTATGTGTTTTGTTTTTTTTTTTTATAATCCGGAAGTCACCGGGTCTTTGACCCGACTACATCTCCCAGAGGACCGGAGAAGCTCATGTGAATGCCTCTCTCCACGGGTTTGAACCCAGGGTGAGAGCATGTAACCTATTATGTCTTTTCATTATATCTAATGTTATCTAGAATGATATCGATGTATGTTTACACTTTTTTAAGTCCTAAAATTAATTGAATTTCAAATACGGTCTACAATTTAATAATTAATGATGTTATTTGTTGTGAAGTATGTTTATTTATAAATATTTTACATAGAATCGATTAGATATCTTTGTTTTTAAAATAAATAAAGATATTCTATGTATGATCATATATGTTTTGTTGTACTCAATAGGATTAACCCTTTTTGTTTTGCAATTTTTTTCAGTTGTTATACATCTCCATATATTTAAGTTTGTATTCATAACGGTGCATATTGGATCTTGAAGTTTTTTTCAATAATATTTTTGATTATATGTGTAATAAAAGTCAAACTTTGATAAGATTATAATAATTGTTTGACTATAATATTAAATAAACTTATAAAAAAATCGTTGCGGGAAAAAGTTATAAATACAATTAATTTTTTTTGTTAAAACTCGTAAATCGCGGTAACAACAAATAAACATTAACTTGTATCCGTTGTTTTTTTTTCTTAAATTCATTAAAAAAAATATTTGTATTCTATATTTTTGTAAGTGTTCCAAAATACTTTTCAAAGAATATTATCTACCAGCATGGTAGATTTTTGATAATCATAAATAATTATCAAATTATTTTATGATTTCGTTATTTTCCCATAATGACAGTTTAAAAAAATCATTTTTTTACGGTTCTTTTATTATATGCATAATAATTTTTTATGGTGCAAAACTTTTTTATATTTTTTTATATAGAATCTTAAATTTTCACTTAAACTCTGGGCTTTAGATTTAAAACATATAAAAGCTTTTAATCACATGTATCTCTCTCTCATATTCCGAATGAGCCTAGTCGTAAGGCCCATTTAAGATTATTTCGAGATTATGGGCCCAATAGGCAAATCTCAGCTACCGAGTGAGGTTGTGTTAATATGGGTTTGCATAAATGGCCCAGTAGAGATGAGTATGGGCCTCATACCCTATCCCAAATTCTCCTGAATCTCTTTTGGTGTTGAGGGAGCGATCAAGTGCGGTGAATGGACGAAGGATGACACATGTCTGGGTTCTCGAGCTCGATTTCTTCCAGAAACAGGTCAATCTCTCTTCTGCGTTACTGTTCGTCGAAGTTTAGATGTTTCTCTTACATGGGTTCCTGCTTTAACGCCGGAAAACAGTTGAAACACGATGATTCTGCTGTTCACGAAGCGTTTGGTGTCTCCCTTCCGCCTATGCGTGATGTGTAATGAAACTCGTCGAATGAACTTGTGAGGCGTGGATATTGTCTTCTTTTAAGTTTTTGCCCTCCAGTGATACGCCTATTTGGTTGACCTGCACTAACTTCTCATGAATTTTGGAGTTTTTGAATCTTGCAAAGCAAAAAAGTTTCCATGAATCTTGTGTTGTGGGTTTTAGTAACGTTACAAAACTTGATTGCGATCTTGGGAAAGGGTTTGATATGGAGAAGAACATGTAATCTTTCTGAAATCTCTCATGCCTTTCATTATCATTCGTTTATATACAGTAAGGTTGTTATACAAATAAGATAATATAATCATAATTACATAATATGTGCTATAATCCTATAATATCCTCTGTCAGAACATATATACCATTCTTATAATTGGTCGTTGGGATTCACTGCACTACATGGATTGCATGGATTGCACACCAGAGCACTTGCATAACTCCTTGGCCTGCATTATATGAATTCGAAATGCATCCACTACATATATTTCCCCTACACTCAAATCAAGAAGCTCAAACTCATAATCTTAACAATTAAAAACACATTTGTATAACGATTGACCAGATGTACATCTCGTACAACTCACATTCTGAGTCAACGGATCACATCTTTTATGCTTGCAACCACTCCAATCAGATTCTGGGTGAGACACTTGGGAAGCTGATTCATTTCCACACTTCTACATGGATCAATCTCATCTCCCTTCTTTGCAGAAAATAGGGTTTAAAAATATTGCGGGGGACAGCTCTTCTCCTCTGGCAGCGAGCATCATCCGAGAAGTCGACTGCATATTCCAACATCTTGTGGCAGCACTCAGGCCACTTAACCCTGAATTTACCGGCTTCTGTCTGCAGCTCTGGTTCTCGGCAACTTCAGACACGATCCCAACCAAGCCTCTTAATCCACTATAACGAAATCTCACGGTGTATAGAGTTCTACTGATTTCTATTTCTCCTGCTTCTGTAAGAAACACTATGTAATCTCATTTTGGTATACGCATAGAAACCTTTTATAAAAAAAAACACACATTTGTACAAAACAAAAGGCCTAAACAATAGCAGTTAGGGGAGAAACACATGACCACCACACATAAAACAAAATAATGATTCAAACCTATAAACGTTGGGTGAAATTTTTCTCCACCACATCTCCGTCGAATACTAATGACTCACCGCTCTTTCCGTTGTGCCCTTCATCTCCTCCGCCACAGTCACCAGCGTCCTTCGCTTCCTTCGCCGCCAATATGTATAACGGGAATGTACAATGTAATGTATTTAATAGATTTGTGAGGAAGAGATAATAATAAGCTTGCCTTTTGGAAGACATTAAAGTTGAAAAGTTATGGGTTTAATGTTTATTTTAGACGTTTTTATAACAAATAAAAAATCAATGGAGAATCAAATATCTTAATATTTAAAATCAACTTGATATTGTGTTTTAAAAAAATCATGATAAAAACTAAATCTATATATATTAATAACTCATTAATTTTTTTCATTGGGCCATAACTAAAACATTTATTACTATTACCCCACTAACTTTTTCCACTAACCATTCAAGGATTTTAAATACAATATAATATAAAGTATTTATTAAAATCATTATTAATTATTTCTAAAAGGGTGTTAAAAAACAAACGGAAGGGAAAATGAACCAATCCTATATTACACGATCCGTTTAATTATCTTACATGAATATAATTTTTTTACTCTTTCATTTACTTCGATAATAATGGGCGTTATTAGTGGACTCGATTAATGGTGGTTATTAGTAGGCTAAATAAAACAAAATTAATTATTTACTCTACCCATAACACCCACTACCTATAGTAAAATTAAAATTACGTTACAATTTCAAATTAATTGTCTTACATAAATATAAAATTCTGTGATTTAAATTAACAAAATTAGAATCAATTATTTTAATTATATATTAGTTGGTTATAAATTATATATTTTATAAATAGATTTACTATATATATGTATTAATATTTTAATTTGGATGCTTATGATTAATATTTTTTGTACGCTTAATATTTTTGTTTATATAAATTAGATACATTGATTTTAAATTAAAAGTATTTTAAATTTTTATTTAATTATATGATGGCATGTTGCTTAGATATGGATGCTTATATATATATATATATAATATAAAAGATTTATTTGATAAGGAAAAATATTTTTTTATTAGATTAGATTGTAATGCAAAATTATATAAGATTAGTTTCCATTATGATAATATGTATGTTTCTATTATTTGTTTTATTGTAAACTGTAATGATAAATTATATGTAGGCTATGCATATTTTAATTGTATAATAAAAGTTATAAAAATGATGAGATAGAAGGTGATGTGGCATTATCAAAATAATGAATATATCAAATGACCAATAAAATTTGAGAAACTTGATGATGTGGATGATGAGGTGGCTTCACCACAATCCTTTAAACATCTTTATTAATATATATAGATTTTAAAGAACAAAGATTGTTTTAGATAATTTCTCAAAAAAATATATACATTGATTTACAATTATAATAATTATATTCTAGCTGGATTAAATTTTTATATAACATATTTATTGTTCATTTGCCATGTTTATTTTTAAGTTTACTCATATTTTTTACTATAATCATTACTTTAAAAATATTGGCTATTCAATATTGGATAACTTGATAAAATGCAATCTCTATATAATAGTTGTACATGTAATTCATTCTTGGGAATTAAGAAACATCAAACGTGATAGAATAATGATGAGTTTTAGCATGTATTTTGGATGAAAAGATATATTTTTCTTTTATTTCTTGATAAATTGACAGCGGATGGAGATTCAACAAACCAACAATGTCACATTCGTTATTATAAAATAAATAAATAACTTCATTCTTATATAGTTTGGTAGGAACTTTGTCACTTATACATGATTTTGTATTACTAAGTCTCTTTCGATTTGAAATAAATTGACAAATTCAAAAACAAATTGATATTTGGTCATGTGTTCAGAATAATCAATTATATTATTCATCGTTGTTATAAGAAATACATGTTCACTAATAACAGGCTGATAATCTATTTTATTGGCCGAACAACACTTCGATAACAAGAATATAACGAGTTTGAGATAAAGATTGAGAAATTTAAATTTCGTGATTACAAACGTTTTTTTTTTGTTGAATGTGATTACAAACTTTGTTTATATTGGATGATAAAGGGATAAAAAATAGAAGGTATAAAATTCATTCGATACGTCTTTTTTAAGAACCAAATGAAACAATTATCATCCATATAGAGTTATAATCGTATTATTAGATTGAGAAAAAAATACAAAAAACAAATTCGGGAGATTGTGTGATACAATTTTTTTCCACAAAATGAAAAACATAATTGGCGATTTTATGTACAAAATTATGGCCATTTATTTAATTTACATATCTATTATATAAAAAACAGAAAAATAGTATATATTTCAGATACCGTCTTTACTATTTGACCTTTTAAGTAATTTAATATCTAAATTTTTAAGAATTACAAATATCATTTGCTATTTATAAGAAATACTATGATGTTTTAGAAAACTAGGAGGACCTGATCTAAGAATATGATTTATAAATTTAAAAACAAAATAAATTATATTTAAAACTAATACAATTATCTAATTTATATTATATTTTTATACCTGTGATATATTTGAATTATTTAAAATTTGGATTCAGTACGTAAGTGTTGTTTTATTGAGATTCCAACTCATATAATGAATGATTTACAAGACATTTATAGTTCTGTAACGTATGAGAAAATACGTCAACTCACTAATAGTATAATCGAATGGTTTAGGATGAACCATGTGGATTAGATAAACTAAATTGGAATGAAAAAATAATAAGAAGCAAATTAACAAAATATAGGTCAAACTAAATGAACAGACTCAACTAAATGATCTTCCAATTCAGATTTATTTAAATTATATGTGGACTTATTTTATACGGTTGTTGAATCAATATTATTGTGATACAATAACGAATCCAAAACTTATTATAGTTGAGGGTATTAATACATTTACTATATTTTTTAGATATAAATATAAATTTATTTGGGGGCATTTAGTTATTTTATAAAAAACTATGTAAAATTTATAATGAAATTTTATTTAGAATTGAGGCACAGGATCCACCACGGTGGGTTCGTCCATGTATATATAATATACAAATTTTATATAATTTTAGTTTTAATGACTTAGACTATAACAAGACAAATAAAAAATTACCGGTTATATTTGATTTTTTTGATTGAACTAAGTAGATATGGATAACATTTAAATAATTTTGAGATTATATAGAGTTAACACTATATCACTAATTTAGAATGAAATATTAATTAATCTAAATATATTATTATTATTAGATTTCTAACGACAAACAAATTTATATTATTATTTAAAAATTTATTTACCAGATTATTGGTAGTCGCATTCTTTAAGTACCCATCGATTTACCAAGAATGAAACACTTTCGTCGTCTTGCCGAGTCATAAAATTTCTAAAATTATTGCTTCGATGCTCTATATTATATTAGGGATGGGTACAGATCGAATATCCAGTATTTTTCAGATATTCGAATCCGTATTCGATGTGTACAAATATATAATGTTACTATTCGTATCCGATTCGTATTTTCGGATATCCAAATATTCAGATATCTATAAAACTGAAGATATTTGCAAATATACGTATCCTTTTAAAAAATGACAAATAAGAAATTCAAATACGAAAAAAATGTTCTAGATTCTGAAAATTTCGGATATATTAAGAACAAAAATAATGAAACCATAGATATGTATGATTTTTCATTGTTTTGTGAGATAGATAAACTAGAACAAAATGAGAAAAAATATCTATGGAAAGAATCTCTAACTCTAAAAAAACGAAGACCATAAAATAAATAATCATATAACCTGCGTGCATCGCGCATACTAAAAATATATATAAATTTAAAAAAATTTATTATTAATTTTAAAATTAAATATAATATATTTTGTTTTTTATTTTATAATTTATATTCTTAAATGAGATTTTTTAAAATGTTAATATAATACGATGTAACATTTTTTTAAAAAAAAGATTGCGAATAGTTTATATTTATATTTCTGTAGATTATAATATAAAATAAAAGAATAAAATATGGAACACCAAAATAATATTCTTAGACATTTTACGACTTGATTAAAGAGTTTCATATTTTGTCTTTGAATCTCTTGATGACGGTAATTCGGACAAGCAATCGCAGAATGACGATTCACATTTAGGGTTGAGAAGCAAAAGAAGAAAGACAACGTCATAAATGGAGGCTTCTGTTTCGGACAAAGCATCGGAGAACTATAAACGGGTGAAGATAGAGTGGTCAGAAGTTTTCGACAGCGCATCGAAGCGCGTGTGGATTACGACGGTGGAGAAGCCATTCCGTGTATGTATAAGAATATAATATAGTTCTCTCTGCTATCTCTACTCCATGACAATAATATGCTTCATAATCATCTATTAATATGGATATATATGTGCATGTATATAAATATAAATTCTTCATCATCTTCTTTACCATGGAACCATATGTTATTATTTTTCGGAAGATTTAGAATTAAATAAAAGAAAAATTATGTTATATTTTCGAAAAAAATAACTTCTAATTATTTTATGGTCCAAAGATTGATAAGAATTAACTAGAGATTTCATTTATTTTTCATAAATACATATTTTTTATAGATATATTTTAAAAATCGAATATAAATTTTTCAGTGAATGTTTGATCAATCCTATTTGGCAATCTTTTTAATGTGGACATAATTAAAAAAATCAATTGTTTCTAAAAATAAATTTAAAATAATAATACAATTTTTTTATCGAATTAATCTAATATAAAATACTTAAAAAAAACGAAGACCACAAAATAAATAATCATATAAAACCACTCACCAGAAATCAAAATAAAGTAGTAGGAAGAAAATTCTTGGAAAACAAGATTAAAAATGGTGAAAAAAATAAGATGATAATGACAAGGAAAAGATATTAGAAGAGGAGACCAATAATTAGAATTCCTTGACAAATAAATGAGAATGAAAAAAAATTAATATATTTTTTTCAGAATAACCCTATAAATATTCATTATTACCAAATTATCCTATATTAATAATATTACTAAAAATACGGATCATATCGGATATATCGGATAATTCGATTTTAATATTCGCATCCGACAAATATTTTAAAACCAATATCCATATTCGATCCGTGGATTCGGAATATTCGAATTTTCAGTTCAGATACGAATCAAATAACGAATCGATTCGGGTTTTTTGGATATTTTGTCCATCCTTAAATATAATACAAAAGAAAATATTAAATATTATAATTTACGAAAAATATAAATAAAAAATTGTTAACAGAGTCTATTGAAAAAAATATATCTATTACCTCAATAATTTCAAAAAAATTCTAATTTGATTTATAAACATGAATTATAAATACAAAACTATATTATATTTAATATTAAAAATAATAATACAATTATTTTAAATATATACGTATTTTTCGTCCGCGCGATGCGCGCGGGTAGTTACCTAGTATATATAAAAAGTTTGGTTTGGAGGAATATGGTGATGACACATCAGCATCCTATATGGATGTTTTTTAAATTTTCATTGGTTCATCAATTTCTCTGTATTAATATATTAAAACACGTTATAGGAGTAATTGAAAATTTAACCATAATTATAATTTAATGCATTCATTGATATTTAGTGAGTAGGAAAACTAAAAGATAAAAAAACGGAAGATTTCAAAACGTGGTATTCACTGCTCATCTAATAACCATATTTATTGCAATGAATTCTACAAATATATATTGTTGCAATAGTCTCCAAAAGTGATACGAAATCAAATGAAAAGGCGTACAGAGACAAGAGTAACTATATGGGGTTTTACAGCAATTTCCGGTGGAAAGATTCAAAAGATGTACGGATCCTCCTGGATAAATCAATCACACTCAGGTATTTCTATATACATCTAAACATACATTCACAATTGGAATTACGTATCTACTTTCGTATATATTTGATCTCAGTCTCACCATAACTAATGTGCTTCCTTAAATCAAGACCATTGTCGAGATTATAATATGATCTCGACAAGGTCAATTCCACCATTTTTCCCCTTACCCTCAATTTTTTTTATATTTCACCATGTTTTTGTGGAACAAATTGAGACAATCACATGTACACGATCAATTCTGATGAATTTAGGATGAACAGACTCGGAATTTCGAAACAAGAACGGGAACTTTCGAAAAGAAAAAGGAACCCACCAATAGATTCGTTGAGGCTCGACCCAACTTGAAAGAACCCAGAAATCGAAGAGAAGAAAGCACACACAAATCTAGCAGAAAACCCAAGGCGATCGATCTGACATGCCTACGAGGAAGAAATCAGAAAAAATTTCAGGGGACAAACTCAGTTGTCTAATTTTTCCAGATTCTTCCTCTATTACAAAGCCACACAAAGTAAAAATAAAAAAAGGCAGCGATAGAAGAAGAAAAGAGGAAAAAAAATGGTTATGAAGAGGTGAAAAAAATGGTTATATCTATGAAAATAAATGGTTGTATATGAATGTATTCATATGTGTATATGTAAACATATCCGCGTATATGTTTTAATTTATTTTTTTCTTTTTATTTTATATGTATATGTATATATGTGTGTGTTTGTATTTGTATAAGTGTATATATATGTATATTTTTTTACTTTATATATATAGATTTATTTTTTTACTTTTAATTTTTGGTTATATATATACTTGGTAACAAAATAAAATTTAAAATTTAAAAAATATCAATAGACATATATATGAATAACTATGTGTATATGTGTATATATATGTATTTGTATTTATATTGTATATATTTCTATGTATTTATAAGCGTATATGACTATGTTTATATGCATGTATGCATATATGTATACATATATATATGTATATATATGTATATATATTTTTATTTTTTTATTATATATATACATATATATGTGTATATGTATATAGATATATGCATATGTATATGTTGCCAATTTTGGAATACTTAATGTTTAGAAATGATGAAGATGAGTAAGAAATTTAAATATAAAGAGAATATTCACAGTATCAATACAACTAAATTATTACTATCTTTATGTAGAATTTTTAATAAATTTAAAATATATAATTTTTTAATATAAATATAATAACACAATCGTTGTGATAATATATATTTTAAATTATTATTATTCTTTTAGAAAAATGTTATTTTCGTACATATCGTAACAATATTACTTTATCTTTGTCAAAAAGATAAAAAATAACAATAATTTTTTTTCAATAACAGTTAAAACTACAAACTCTACATATGGTTAAATAAAATAATTCAAAACGCCAATAAAGTTTTAAAGGTAGATAAATTGAAGAATTATCTTAGACATGAAAAGAACATTCAAAGACTATGCAAATAGATTTCAATAGACATAAATTATTATTATTTATTTATGTATAATTATTAATAATTTTTAATAAACTTACAATATACACTTTTTATTATTATAGTAATTCAAATATTGTGATAAAATATTATCTAAGTTATTATTAATTTTTATAGAAAAAATATTATAGTTAACAAACATTCTTACCATATCAACATTACATATTTTTAAAAAAACAAAGAATAACAAATTTTATTTTAATAAAATTTAAAAAAAATTATTTATATACGTATAATTATTAATAATTTTAATAATATTATAAAATATAAGAACAATGTGCTATAAATATTTAATGTTATAGTTAACTAATATTTTCACTATATCAATATTACCTTATCTTTTTTAAAAGACAAAGAATAACAACAAAATTATTTTTAATAAAAGTTAGAAATATAAATTATATAATTTTTGGTAAGTAAAATGATACCCAATTTTATCAAAATTTATAAAATTATCATAAATTGTAAATGAGTCATTTATATTTTTTAATTATATTATTTTTATATGTAGATATCAAAAGCAACATTCAAATACAAGATTTGAAGATTTTAATTTTTAACTTAATTTTCAACAAATTTTTCTATAATTTTTATCTAAAAAAAGTAATAATATTGTACAACTTTCCGTATGAAGTGGTCTTACTATAGAAATCTTCTTACAAATGGACAAACTGAATGTTAAATTTACTGTTACAATCGTTATTGGTGTAAATCTAAATTATCGACAATAATTATAAAATTTATATAAAAGCGTAGATTTTTAATATATTTATATATGAAATAATATCAATATTATATAAAATAATTAAAATTCTTTATAATTTAGCTGTCACTCTTCACATCATCATCTATAAGGAATCTTACATAAACGATTCGAAATAATGATGTTATTAGTGTATTTTGTAGAGGAAAAAATAGAACACATAAGGTTTGGGTTTTTCGTATGTAATGTTAATTTTTATATAGATTTTGTCGAGATGATGATGTTATTAGTGTATTTACATTTAGATATAGTTAAAAATGTCGACGGATGCATGTAATCAATCGGTAGATTTAGGTTTGAAGAATGTTAGAATGACTAATGTTGGCTTTAGAAAGGGTTTGACTTATGAATCTATATTTGTTTATGGGTGAAGATGGATTTTGTAGTTGACAGTGGTAGAAGTTAGTCAAAATCAAATTTATATGCAAGGTCAAGTTCAATAAGATCGTAGTCAAGTCAGTGTAAAGGTGTATCGCAAATATGTGAATGTGGAGACAATAACGCCAAGTCCAAAAAATATAATCCTGGAAGAGTTTTCTTCTGATGTTGTCCCTAAGAGGTTAAGTTCACTTAACACATTTGTGTAATGATGTATGTACAGAAAATGGGTCGATGAGACGATGATTGAAGAAATGGAAATACACATTTTGTATATATATATGAGTGTATATATATGCCCATATATATTGTTTATTTTTATTTTTTTAATATTTTATTTGTATGACTATATATATGTATGTATATTTGTGCATATGTATATGTGTATATATATCCATGGATGTATGTGTGTATATATGAATGTTTTTGTGTGTATATATGTATATATATACATGTTTGTATGGATATGTGTAGATATATTTAAGCATACATGTATATATATATATATATTACCTTTTTTGTATGTATATATGTGTATAAAAATATGGGGAAAATGGCAAATAAATATATCAATTTGTTAATTTCTTATTTATAAATACATGAACTTGTAAACTCCCAACAAAATACATCAATTCGCAATTTTCTGGCAAATTAGTACATAGACACTAACACCGTTAACTTTGTAACAGTTTCCGGTGAACGGTGCTGACGTGGCTCGCCGGATTTTCCACGTCAGCGCCACATGTCAAACATTTTTCCACATCATTAAAAATTAAAATTAAAATTAAATTCATTTAAAATAAAAATAATTTAAAAAAAATAATTTTAAAATTTAAAATTTATAAAAATTACATATAAACATATACATTTTTGTAAATATATATACATATATATATATATACATATTTTAGTTTGAAAATATCCCTTGCTATATTACATATATATACATTCACTTTCCTGATCAATGCATTCTCCGGTCTGTTTACAAACTAAAATATGTATATATATATATATATAAATTTACAAATATATATATATATATTTATTTATGTGTGTATTTATGTTTATATATATTTGTTTAAATTTATGTATATATGTGTGTATACATTTTAGTTTTGAAATTTAAAGTTTTATTTTTTTTAATATTTCTTTAAAATTTTAATTTTGAATTTTTTGAATTTAATTTAAAATTTATTTTTTCAAATTTGTAATTTTGTAATTTATATAAATTTTAAATTTTAAATTTATTTTTAAAAATTATTTTTATTTTAAATGAATTTAATTTTAATTTTAATTTTTTAATGACGTGGAAAAATGTTTGACATGTGGCGCTGACGTGGAAAATCCGGCGAGCCACGTCAGCACCGTTCACCGGAAACTGTTACAAAGTTAACGGTGTTAGTGTCTGTGTACTAATTTGCCAGAAAATTGCGAATTGATGTATTTTGTTGGGAGTTTACAAGTTCATGTATTTATGAGTAAGAAATTAACAAATTGATGTATTTATTTGCCATTTTCCCTAAAAATATGTGTATATGTATATAATGTATGTATGTATATATATGTATGTGTATCTATGTATGTATTTATTTTTATTATATATATATATATATATTTTTTTTTTCAATTTTAATATTTTATGTATGTGTATATATGTATATATTTGTGCATATGTATGTATATATATATAATAAATTTAATATTTTATTTATGTGTCTATGTGTGTTTATTTGTCTATATATGTGTATATATCTGCATGTGTATATATATGTATATGTATATGTATATCTCTGTATATATATGAATGTATTTGTATATGTATACATGTTTGTATCTATATATGCATATATATTTATATTTTTTTATTTTTTATTTTTATTTTTAACTATATACATATATGAGTTTATATTTATATATATGTATATATGAAGACATATATATATATGTATGTATATATTTACTTTTAATTTTTATTTTTTTCTATATTATTCTTACGTAACACATTTATATGGTAAAGATATATGGATCTATCATCAATTTTAAGGTTAACTATTCACGAAAATTATGTCAATTAAAAAAATTTTAAAAAAATATTACAAGTGGTAAAACGAAATAGGTATTTAGATAACGTTGTAAAAATAGTGAATTGATATTTATATTTTATCATAATTTTATTTTTTATATAGATATAATTATGATTTTATAATATTTTAATTTTATAGATATATTGATATTTATATTAAACAAAAAAATTTTATATAAAATTTGTAAAATAAAAAAGGATAACCCGCTCGTCCTAATCTAGTCTATATGTATAAAAAGTTTGGTTCAAGGATTGTGGGGAGGACATGTGGCATCTATATCATCATTCATGTGGCAAAATCCTTTATCATCATTTGTTAATTTCTTCAACTAACGTCCATGTAAACAATACGCCTCTTCATTATACAAAATTTATAACGTATTTTTCCTTTACTAAGTCCTTATAATATTTTGTAACAGTTCATAAATCATTAGTGTCGTTTTTATTACAAAAGAGAAGGAAACGATCGTCATCACATTAATAACCATATTTAATTTTTTTTATTTAATTTCAAAATATTGTATATTTGTTTTATCTATCATATATTCTTAATATGTGTTTTTTGTAACATGCACGTCATACTGTTTTTGGAGGTTTTCCACAGGTTTGTCATTTTGTTCCCCCCGTTTTCAAATGTTTGTTAGCGAGGTTGAGTGAGTTGGTTCAATGGATAGGAATTAAATTGCAGTGGAAAAATCATTCCGATTGCATAAGAAGGTTTTTTACTGGATTATTCAGAATTTGAAGACCTTGGAGACAAACCATAACAATGAAATATGTATGGCAGGTGAGTTCTTTGACATTTTTTTTAAAATTCTTTTGTTTGGTTGTTTGTTTGCAAGAAAACCCAGCTTTTGGTTAGATTATTATTGAATTGGTTTTGTATTTCCGAAAATAGTGAATTATAAATTTTGAAATTTTTAATATTAACGAAGAATAAAAATTACAAGTTATATGAATGTGTATATGTGTATATATAGATGTATTTGTGTGTATAACATATGTGTATATATGTATATCTGTATATCTATGTATGTTCCCTGTATATGAATGTATTCGTATGTACGTGGACGTTACAAATATGCATATATCTCAATACATTTTTTATTTTTTACTTTTGTATGTACGTGTATATGCATAAATGATGCATGTATGTATTCTATAAATTTTGTGTGTATGTATAAATATACAAATTTACAATTTAACAAATTTCATAATTCAACTAACCCAAATCATCACCAACGTTCGTAAGATCACGAACAAACTCTATTCGAGATAGGTAGGCATAGTGTCTTGCTAGAGACCGCCTATGACTTGTATATCTGAAATAGAGATTTCGAGTTATACTGCTATATCGGATAAGCCTACAAGGTCACACACATAAGAAAAGACAAATGCGCGAGAAAAGACCAGAAATTCCCGGTGGCACGGAGGCCAGACCGTCCAGTTCAGAGGTCTGGACGGATCAGTCCAGGCTTGCCCAGACCGACCGGTCCAGACGCGTGGACCAGTCGGTCCAGAGGTTGCGAACAAGCGTTGTTCGGTCCAAAAAAGTTCCAGACCGATCGGTCCAGGCAGAAAAAGTTCCAGACCGATCGGTCCAGAGGCTGGACCAATCGATCCAGGCGTCGGAAATTATTTATCTCACTCTAATTAGGGTTTTGGGACAATCAATACTTGGGTAACGCCTCCTAATCTTTATAGGACGATTTTTTAGACTTTTTCAGAGGTTTCTGAGATCCGAAAACGAAGAGAAGGATCCCTGAAACCCTTGCGCATAGGAGAACGAGTTCTTCAGTCCTAGTAGACAAGTTCCAATTCGTTGGAATCCTTTCTGTCGTGTGGATACATGTAGAGGGCGAGATAATCTTCTTGCTTTTGTGATCGGACGAACACGTCAATTGAACCAGGCCCCGAATCGATTGAGGTAAGCGTTCTAACGTTTCTCCGAAATCATGCATGCTTGGTTTTATGGTTTATAGAAAATTTTTGTTTTATATCCGTTGCGCAAACCCTAGAACCTATCTCTTAGGAATTAGATTCGCTGTAGAGACCTAGGAAGTTCCAACAGTGGTATCAGAGTCTGGTTTCTTTGTATGATTTCTAGAACCCGATCACGCACGTTATAGGGTTTAAATCGTTAAATCCATGTTTGTTTTGATGCTATGCATGAATTGATAGTGAATCTAGAGTAGATTTCATGTTCTTTATTGCGTAGTTGCAAGAGGTTCCTGTTCTGAGTTAACAGGCGAAACCCGGGTCGAGTTCGGGTCTGAATCGAAGCCAAAACGACGAAAAAACATGATCTGATCACGTTTTCATCTGGACCGATCGGTCTGGTCCTCTAGACCGATTGGTCTATGGTTTCGTCTTTTCTCAGTTAGACCGAAAGGTCTGGTCCGACCGGTCTACATGTGTGGACCGATCAGTCTAGGTCAGACCGAACGGTCTGGACGTTCAGACCGAATGGTCAGGACATTCCGGACCGACCAGACCGATATTCTTGTGGACCGACCGGTCCAGACCTCTGGACCGACCTGTCTACGTCCCAGGTAAGACCGAAATTTTCGGTTCTTCGTTTCACGATCTGATTTGAGCAATAGTTGCTTAATCCAATCAACTATGATTCAAAATAACATGATTCATTCTTATAAATGGTCCATAGTGAATGAATGCATGTAACTTAATCGAGATATAAGATATGCTTGATTGAGTGAGAACTTCGGGATTGGGATTACGTAACCGAATGGATGGTCTATTTAGATTATGTAATACATCTGATCAAGGAACAATAGTTGATCCTCGATTCGATTGGTACAATCGTTGCACCTAAACCGGTTAGATCTAGGAGCTCTACGAGTAAAGCACTTGTCAAGGCCTCGATCGTATGTGTCATGGACCATGTCAAAGCTAGGTGTGCCGTATTATCTTGGTAAGACAAGATGGAGAAATGGTGGTTTTCATAGCTTGAAAGTAGATGTTTGATCTAAGTGTGGTTTAAAAATCCCTTTTATGTAATGCTAAGCTTGTACCTTCCATTACTAGAGCACTTGTCAAGGCATCAATCGTCCGTATCATGGGTCATACCAAAGTTGAGCATGCCGGATTATCTTTGTGAGGTAAGGTGGAAAATCGTGGTTCCTACAACTTGAATATGGTTTAGCTTAGTTAAGTTGTCAAGTTTGACTTGAGACTTAACGGTACAAATGAGACGAGTATGCAATGATATTTGATATCATCGTCTCATAAAAGATCTAAGAGTCACATTGGATGTGATTGAAATTAGATGTCTACCTAAATAGCATAAGGCTGAGTGTAACAACTTATTCTTATGTGAAATATGGATCTTACTCCCATATAGAAAATTATTATAGGGTTGTTTTTCTTTATGGGAGTATAGCTCGTACATGCATCTATGTTGTCATTGATTGGTGATGGACTAGCTGGTAGTGGATCATTGATAGAATCTGTGTTTTGTTTTGTTCGTTGTGTTTTGTCGTTTTCTGTAGCACATGGCGTCGACCGGTAGTGTACCGATTTGACGATGTGATCTATCCTTGAGAAGGGTAAGTTGATCGAGACGAACTTCTTGGACTAGTATCGTAACTTGAGAATTGTTCTGAAGCACGACAAGAAGTCATACATCCTGGAAGGGGCTCTACCTCTAGAGCCTGCGACCAATGCAACAAGGGCCGTCAATGATGCTTGGTTGAAGCATCAGACTGAGGACAACGAGATTTTCTATCTCATGTTGGGGAGCATGGCACCGAATCTGCAGAGGTAGTTTGAGCGGAAGAACGTGTTTGATATGATCGAACAACTCAAGACTATGTTTCAGAAGCTAACGCGTACTGAAAAGTACAAGACGCTAAAAGCTCTGACGAAGACGGAGATGCCGAAAGGCAGCTCTGTCAACACCCACATCCTCAACATGAGAGCTCATATTGAGGAACTTGAGCGTATGGGAATGAGGTTCGATGATGACTTGGCCGTGGACCTGATCCTGATGTAATTACCAGAGGACTATAATCAGTTCGTCATGCAGTACTATATGCACGGGATGACTAAGAGCTTAGCCGAGCTGTATGGGACGCTGGAATCGACTGAGTAGGATATCATGGTCCATAAGACTGTGCTTGCTGTTGAAAAGAACTCCAGCAAGAAGCGGCGGGGTAAAGCGAAAAAGAAGGTGGCGAATAAGGCAAAAATTGCCCCTACGTCTAAACCTAAGCCCGATAAGGGTGACTGTCATTACTGCGGAGTGTTTGGACACTAGAAGCGTAATTGTCACCTATACTTGGAGGATCTGAAGGATAAGAAGCTTGATGAAGCTTTTGCCTCAGGTATTTATGTTATAGAAGCTAACGTCTATACTACATCTTCGTGGGTATTGGATACCGGCAGTGCCTGATGTCGTCAATCTAGGTGCAGAAATATGATCAAGTAATAATATTCCTAGACTCAACAATTAACCGCAAGTGTAATCCTAGTTAACTCCTTCTTTTCTGCCCAGATTTGGAAATATTCTTGGAAAGTCCCGTAAGTGACACGATCGTGTGGTTCCAGAGGATACGATCATGTGAGGCTGTTGATTCCACCATCAGATTTTTCGCGACTTGACCCGATCGTGTGATGGCATGTGACACGATCGGGTGAGACTTCGAAACTTCTCTTGTCTGGCGAAATGACCCGATCGTGTGTTGGCATGTGACACGATCGGGTGGACTCTCGATCCGATGGTGGTCCTCTGGTTGATGAGACACGATCGTGTGAGTATAGATGACACGATCGTGTGTAACATTAAAGCTCGTTCTTTTCCGGGGTTTTTGTCCTTTCTTTCGCTCCTATTGTTCGTACCTGCAAATATATACTAACCAAGCGAAAATCAAGGCTAAACACGCAATTAAACATCCCTGATGATGTAGAGCTAAATAGATATGTCAGATGAATGCGTGTCGAAATCGTGTATATTGTGTGTTATCAAATTCCTCCAGACTTAGCGTTTTGTTCGTCCTCGAGTAAAATAACATCGAATTGATGTGGGGAGGTGAGTGATAGCTAAGATCAGAATGAACGCGCGTGAATAAATCAAGAATCAACCACTATACTAACTCAAATGAAATCGTAACTATCCTATTCTGGCCTCTCCCGATTCATTTCGACTTTAATGGCAATGGAATCTGAGGTTCTCGCCTGATATTCAAAAACATCTCTATCCACCTACCAAGCATGTTTCTAGAATCCAACTACTAGATTTCCCAAAAGTGTTTGACTTCTATTCTCCTTTTTTTTTTCGGGCAACCTATGTTTAGCTGCGGACTTGTATCCCGGACTTCTAGGACGTTGAAGTTGTTGAGTACCCTTTTTCTCGATGAATTTCCAGAAAGTTCTTTCTCCTTTTTTTTTCACATGGGTACTCAACCCACAACTTAGACCCGAGTCAAAGTGCAGTCATATCCTCGAATGATTTTCATTAACGAGATAGTGATAGAGGAGTGTCGGGATGTGGTTGTTCACAACATCTGTAAACCTTTTTCTAACATCAGTCAAACGACCTAAGGGATTTGGTTATGATTCCTAAGGAAACTTATGCGCTTGGTTCAGGAGATATCTATCTCTAGAATGTTCTAGCTACAACCATATCCCACATGCTTTCAAGTCTATTTTGAACGAGAGCTACCATTTCGAATAGAAATCGACAATTCATCCTTCACTCAAGAATAAGTCGTGAGTAGTTCGCATAAGTGGTTAAAACTGATTGATGTTATCGAGTTCTATCTATCATCATATCTCAACTATCAACTCAAAGTGGTCTATGCAGGTGTTCCCTACGAGTGCAGCTGACAGTGCAGTGTACATGGATGTGTAGTAAAGGCACCCCCAGACTTGAACTAGACACCGTCCACGGTGTTTGTCCATATCAGGAAGAGGTAATGGAATAAGAGGCGATGGATACTTAGCTGCGTAAGGCATAATGAAATGGGATGCGATTCTTGATACGCTCAGGTTGGAAGGGTGATGAATGTGCGATGGTGTTCACTCAACAATCTCTCCGCAGTGAAGCTTCAAAATCGACATGAGAGAAAACCAAAACAACGTGGAAACAAGGAAAGGTGACCACATTCCAACATAAGATAAAATAACCGCAGCAGTATAGAAACATCCAAGTACATACCGAGAAGGGCAAAGAATATGACATAAAAGAAACAAAGTAGGAAAACGAGAATAAAAAGGACGGAAAAGTCACTCTCGAGGCTCGCCGGTGATGTCCATGTCCTCAGGAGGAGGTGGCTGATCAGAATAGGACATGCCTGGATAAGGATATCCAGGTGGCAATGCGACATGCTGGCGGCCGGCAAGGGTGAAGTGGAGGTCCTGGAGACCCTGGAGGACCTGCATCTGATAATAATCCATGTGGCGGCGCCGGGCCATGTATGCCGTCTGACGGTCGTTGAGGGAGTGTAGCTGGGTGCCAAGCGCGGTTTGAGCGGTGGTGATGTCGTGTTATGCGCGTGCGAGAGATCGGTGACGTTGTTCCATCAGCGCGAAATAACCGTCCTCGCAGAATGGCTCCAGAGTCCGTATTTTAGCATCGTCGTCGAGAGTGGGACTTTGATAGGGGGCTGTCGGGAGGAGCTGGGGGTATCACGAGGTGGGGCTCGGCGGTGAGGCTGATCGGTGGCAGGGACGATGGTACGGAAACCCTCCAGAGTAAGGGGTGGAATGTTGTCGATGCGAGTGATGTAGAGTGCTCGATCTGTTCGATCTGCCTGTTGGACCAGAAGACATCGCCGTAGTCGCCGACCATCAACATGCTCTTGTTCATGAGCACAATCCTGTCTAGGGTAGTGGAGCCGGGGATAGGAGAGCCGTAACCAGATAGGTTGATCCGCAACTGCTGTGCAATCAAGGAGACTATACCACCGACATACAGTACTGGCTTCTGCTCGGTGGGGTTCGTCAGCAGCCGGACAAAATGACGAGCGACCAAGGAGGCTATGTCCGTCACGTCTATATTCCACGAGTCGCCGTCAAATAGGTCCATGAGGGCGTGGCGAATGATGGCCAAGTCTCCCAGCGAGATGTGACTGGCAGTATGCTTCGCAAACAGACAGCAAACGAGGAATTGATGGAAATAGCGAATAGTGGGATGAAAAATACATATTGCCTTGGCGTGACCAGACGTGAAGATCCCCCGAGCAATCACCCTCCAGAAGGGTTTTGACTAGGTATCCGTGTCTATCTCCGGAACGTTGGAGAAAATTCCTCGAGGGACGGAGAGGATGTCGGCGAACTGCTCCATAGTGAGGCGGAACTCGACGTTGTTAAGCCGGAACTCCATGTATGCTCCATCGGACGTGCCGTCTTCTGGAAAATAGCAACAGAAGGACGACATGAATTCCAATGTGGGACGCTCATAAGTGGGGACGTTCGCGCTGTAGAGCTTGGTCCAACCTAGTGTGTGGAAAAGGGATTTCATCTGCTGCTCGATCCCGACTTCCTTGATCTAGCTGCTAATGAATTTGGTTGGCTTGAGAGTGCATTGGGCCAACCGTGCATAGGCCGTTTCTTGAGCAGCATCACGGAAGTCAACGGCGGAGTAGCGATCATGCGTCGGTTTAGGGCGCACCAGAGGATGAAGTGCAGTGCGAGTACCCGGCTGCACTGGTGTCGGTGCTTCGATGAGAACCGATTCAATGGGCTTGAGAACGAAAGAGCGGCCGGTGATGACCTGGGCCGGTGGTGGAGTTGGGTTGTCGGCTAGTCGACGACTGCTACTAGCGCTAGAGGGATGGCCGGAGGGTGATCCTGCTGTACCGGACGTGCGTATTCTCTTCTGACGGGACGACATCTGCGCAACAAGGGTAGAGAGATATTAGCAGAGGTGACACAATCGTGTTGGACGAAGTCACACGATCGTGTGTTATGAGAAATCTGGTTGTGAAAATCATGTATTAGACCCGATCGTGTGGAGAGATCTAGACACGATCGGGTTGCTGTCGTGTAAGAGATTCCAAAATTCGAATCGGACACGATCGGGTCGGGCAATCACACACGATCGTGTCTCTCTGGAGAAAACCAGAACGGAGCTAAGACAGAACAACGGAATTCACTCAAAATTTTGTTCAATCCTAAGGGCTCGTATGGAAAGGATGTGCAAGACCACTAAAAAACGACAAGCCGAGCATGGGAGACCAGATTCAACAGCTAGAAAGTGTAGATACTTACCGATTTCAGCAGATTCAGAAGTGTGAGAGATGAAGATGAGCAGGAGAAGAGAGAGTATTTGAGAGATGGGCCACGACGACGGCGATAAGTGGCGATGGAGGTGGCGAGTGAAACAGGAGGTAGAGGGAGATGAGCAGGAGAAGAGAGGAAGTGAAAGAAATGGAGGAGGGGGGTAAAGTTAGGGTTAAATCATCGGCCCCCCACAATTTACCTGGGGACACATGATCGTGTGATAGGATGACACACGATCGGGTCTTATGCAGTATTCGATACGCCCGAAGGAAGTTATCACTCGATCGTGTCATAAAGTAGCGACACAATCAGGTCTTCAGGTTGAGCGAAAAAAACTAGAACTGATGCACGACACGATCGTGTGGAGGTGTGCGACACGATCGGGTCATTAGGGGTTCCCGATGAAATTGAGACCTGTATGGAGAGTTAGAGCGCAAGGAAAACAGGGACCAAAGTAACGAAATAAATAAAAATAAAAATAAAAATAAAAAATTTGAAAGATATATAAAGATATAAAAGAAAAAAGGATATGGGTTCGGAAATCCGAACGTGCTCGTTTAGGGTCGGGAGCGACGACCACGGTGGAATTAAGCAGTGTGAGGGATGGAGAGGGGGATAGTACCTCTCTTAGTGGCTGGATCCTCAGGATTGTACAACTTCACCCGCTGGGTGTTGACTTTGAATGATTTACCATCGGAATTCCAGAGTTCGATCGCACCATGATCGGCGACATGTTTGATCGTGAACGGGCCGGACCACCTAGACTTCAGCTTGCCTGGAAATAGTCGCAGATGAGAGTTAAATACAAGGACGCGATCGTTTACCTGGAAGGAGCGATGCAGGATGTGGCGGTCGTGCCAACGCTTGGTGCGTTCCTTGTAGATTTTCGCATTCTCATAGACGTCTAGACGAATTTCTTCGAGGTGGTGGAGTTGTAGGACGCACTTCTCTGACGCGGACTTGAGGTCATAGTTCAGTGCCTTGATAGCCCATAATGCTTTATGCTCCAATTCGACCGACAGATGGCCGTATACCAGCTGAAATGGGGTCATGCCGATCGGAGTCTTGAAAGCAGTTCTGTATGCCCAGACCGCGTCATCGAGTTTTTGTGACCAGTCTTTGCGGGAGCGGGAGACAGTTTTTTCCAGAATAGATTTGATCTCCCGGTTAGAGATTTCGACTTGGCCATTGGTCTGCGGATGATAGGGTGTGGTAACTCGATGTTGAACCCCATACTTCTTCAGTAAATTCTCGATGATCCGATTCACAAAGTGAGTCCCTCCATCGCTGATTAAAACATGCGGTATGTCAAAACGAGGAAAAATGACTCTCTGAAGCATTCGCAAAACGACTTTAGAGTCGTTCGTCGTGCTTGCTACTGATTCGACCCATTTGCTCACATAATCCACTGCAACCAATATGTAGAGATGTCCACACGAGGCCGGAAAAGGGCCCATAAAATCGATCCCCCAGACATCAAAGGGTTCAACCTCTAGGATGAACTCTTGAGGTGTTTCATGCCGACGTGAGATGTTTCGGGTGCGCTGGCAAGCATCACAAGAAGAGACAAACCGATAAACATACTTAAATAGAGATGGCCAGTAAAAACCTACTTGAAGGATTTTGGAGGTTGTCTTCGAGCTAGCGAAATGTCCGGCATAGTCGGAGGAGTGATAGTGGAAGATCACTCGTTGAATCTCATCCTCGGGGATACATCGTCGGAATAGTCCGTCTTTGCCGTGCTTGAATAAGAATGGCTCATCCCAGAAAAAATCACGTACGTCATGGAGGAATTTCTTTCTCCCGTTGTAATTCAACTCGTGAGGAATGAGGCCACTAACCAGGAAGTTGATATAGTCAGCATACCAAGGTGCTTCGGACTGTACGGATATGACCATGATCTGTTCGTCCCGAAGTGAGTCGTCGATGGGGATCGACTCGGGAATCTGTAGTCGCGATAGATGATCAGCAACACTGTTTTCTGTCCCCTTTCTGTCCCGGATCTCCAAATCAAACTCCTGTAAAAGTAGTGTCCATCTGATAAGACGTGGTTTAGCATCTTTCTTAGACAGGAGATACCGGAATGCGGCGTGATCAGTGAAGACAATGACTTTGGCCTCGATGAGGTATGATCGGAACTTCTCGAACGCGAAGACAATAGCAAGCATTTCCTTTTCCGTCGTAGTGTAGTTCATCTGAGCATCATCTAGGGTTCGGCTTGCGTAATAAATAGCGTGAAGTTTCTTGTCTTTACATTGGCCGAGAACTGCGCCGACTGCGTAATCACTGGCGTCACACATGATCTCGAAAGGTAGATTCCAATCAGGAGGTTGGATGATAGGGGCAGACGTCAGAGCTTTCTTCAGAGTTTGGAATGCAGTGTCACATTCGACCGTGTACTCAAATAACGCTTTCTTGCAGAGCAGATCGGTAAGAGGTTTGGAGATCTTGGAGAAATCTTTAATGAACCTCCTATAGAAGCCATCATGACCGAGAAAACTGCATATGTTTTTGACGTTGCAAGGAGGGGGCAGTTTCTCGATTACGTCTATCTTCGCTCGGTCAACCTCGATCCGTCTTTCCGAAATCTTATCTCCCAGAACGATGCCTTCGCGAACCATGAAATGGCATTTCTCCTAATTGAGCACTAAATTAGCCTTTGAGAACCTGTCTAAAACTCGAGAAAGATTCGTCAGACACACATCGAAGGAGAGTCCATGGACGGAAAAGTCATCCATAAATACCTCCATAATATATTCGATGACATCCGAAAAGATAGTCATCATGCAACGCTGAAAAGTGCCAGGTGCATTACAGAGACCAAAAGACATATGTCTATAAGCAAATGTACCATATGGGCAAGTAAACTAGTCTTTTCCTGGTCAGAGGGATGTACAGGGATCTGAAAGAAACCTGAGTACCCGTCAAAAAAGCAGAAATAAGAATGTAGAGCGAGTCGTTCGAGCATTTGATCGATGAATGGCAGTGGAAAATGATCCTTCCTTGTATTTGCTTTAAGTTTTCTGTAATCAATGCACATACGCCATCCTGTGACAGTCCTTGTCGGTATCAACTCATTCCGATCGTTTTTTATGACCATCATCCCACTTTTCTTCGGCACCACCTGCACAGGACTAACCCAAGAGCTATCGGAGATAGGAAAGATAATACCTGCGTCTAGAAGTTTCATTACTTCTCTCTTGACGACTTCTTGAAGCTTTGGGTTTAGACGACGTTGATGTCCAATAGAAGTTTTCGTCTCATCTTCGAGGTGAATCCGATGCATACATAGGGATGGACTGATACCTTTGATATCGCCGATCGTGTAACCTATCACTTTCCTGTATTTGCGCAACATTGCTAACAAAAGATCGACTTGGGAGAAATCCAAGTCGGCGTTAATGATAACAGGATATGTGGAATTGGATCCAAGGTATTCATACCGGAGTTCTTTCGGAAGAGGCTTCAATTCGAGTGTCGGTGCACATTCCGGATTCCAATCGTTGGTTTCAGAGGTAGTTATGACGGTAAAGACAGAATCAATTAATGGGTTGGAAGACATACCTGAATCGGTGGCGGCCAGAGGGGTAGCGTGCAGTGAAGTTGGACCAAGCAGGATGTCTGATACTAAACACGATCGGGTGGTGTTTGTAGACACGATCGTGTCATATTGAGCTAAGAGAGCGACACGATCGGATGGTGTTTGTAGACACGATCGTGTCATATTGAGATAAGAGAGCGACACGATCATGTACCACGTCAGATACGATCGGGTCAGATTTCGGAAATTGTTTGGAAATTGAGGTACTGTCCACACAATCGTGTTGAAGCAGGGACACGATCGGGTCAGAATGCTGAAATCTGTCGGGTGCTGAAACACTGGCAACACGATCATGTTGCCCTAGAGACGCGATCGGGTCGTTTTGCTGAACTATTCTAGGAGTTGAAACACCAGTGACACGATCGTGTGGAGGGTTAGACACGATCATGTCGAGCTCGTCATTCCCTAAAAATGCATCATGCTCTAAAATATGACCGTAGATCCACATCTGGTCAATGTCGGCGTAGATGCTATCCTGTGAAAGAAGATTTAATTCTAAAGGATCGTCACGATGAAATTGATGCATTACCTTTTTGGCAAAAGATCCGAAGATATCAATGAGACAAGCAGATTCTGTAGACGACGGTTGCTTGAGGGTTTTGTCTAGAGTGAATTCTACCGTCTCGTCACCAATCTTCATGGTGAGGCGACCTGCTCGAACATGGATAACAGCATCGGCAGTGTTAAAGGACGACCTAGAATGATGGGTACCTTAGAATCCTCGTCCATGTCTAGAACCACGAAATCAACTGGGTTGTAGAAATTTCCGACTTTCAAAGGGACGTCTTTAAGTATTCCAACAGGGTACTTAACAGAGCGATCAGCCAATTGGAGGGCCATCCGAGTGGGTTTTAGTTCACCCACGTTAAGCTTCTTAAAGATGGAGAGTGGGAGAAGACTGATGCTGGCGCCTAAATCACACAAAGCACGATCGATGTAAACGTTACCCAATGTACAAAGGATCGAGAAACTACCTAGGTCTGAGCGCTTGGGTGGTAACTCATGTTGTATCAATGCACTGACAGTGAGAGCCACGGTTTCTTTCTCGATGACCCTCTTCTTGGTCAGGATGTTCTTCAAAAACTTAGTACACGAGGGAATCTGTAAGATAGCTTCAGTAAAGGGCATGGTTACCTCGAGCTTCTTTAGCATCTCTGCAAACTTAGCGAATTGGCTGTCTTCATCGTGCTTCCTCAGGCGGGATGGAAATGGTACTGGTGGAGGCCTAGGAGGAGGAGGTACGTATGCTAGTTCGGGCGTGTCCTCTGGACTAGCATGATCATTCGAAACCTCACTTTACTCGATCATTGGGGAGTGTCGGTTGTCTACCTGTTTACCATTCCGCAGAGTGATGGCATTAATGTGTTCGCGAGGGTTGGTCTCAGGTTTACCTGGAAGGGCGCTAGACGGTCTTTGAGAATCTGCTGCCAACTGGGCAATCTGATTATCTACGAGCTTAAAATGGGCATCAATGCTCGCAAATTGAGTGCGGAACTCCTGAGTCGTCTTTGCCTGTTCGTGCATGAGTTGCTAAATAAGAGCATATGTATCTTGCGAAAGGTCACAATTACCAGAAGGCGTGGGATTGTTGTAGGTCTGCCCCAGAGCTCTGTAGTTGGAGTTCTGATTAGGACCCCTGGATTGAAAAGCAAAACTGGGTGGAATCCTCTGATTCGGATTGTGAGATGCCCTCGGGTTATTTGGTGTAGGATTCTCGACGTTGTTGGACTTGTAAAGAGATTAGGATGATTCCTTCACCTTGGATTATATGAGTTCTTGTAGGTGTAATTGTTCACGTAGTTGAGATCTTCGGTTCTCTCTTCCACTGCATACATGTCGAGATAATCTTGGGGGAGTGTAAGAGCATCTGTGGTGGAAATCAGGTTGGCGTTCGCAAATTTAGCATTAAGTTGCCAACTGATCAATCACCATCTTCAAGTTGGGGTCACCTTCTCTCTTTGGTATATCGCGAGAATATTCGCTCGGAACGTCTTCCTGTTGAGCCATCATCTCAATGTGTTGTTCCATTTCTGTGAATGACTTATTTTGGATGCTGTCGACGGATGTGTGTAATGGTCCTTTCAAGTTCAGGATCAAAAGGCACTAGGTCTGATGTCCCAGCACTTCTGGTCATGCACTAGGGAACCCTGCGCACAAACGAAGAAAACGTGAGAAATCACTTAAGAAAAAGAAAAACAAAAAGATCAAGACTAGATAGGATCTAATCCTGTTGCCTAAATTGTCTCCGGCAACGGCGCCAAAAACTTGATGTCGTCAATCTAGGTGCAGAAATATGATCAAGTAATAATATTCTTAGACTCAACAATTAACCGCAAGTGTACGGATCGTGTGTAGTTGCTAGGGTCGAAAACAGGGACAAGTAAACAACTGAATCAAATCTAAATCCAAATCTAGATCCAGAGAAAATAATATGAGTGTGAGAAGGTAGCAAAACAAACAATAAAAACTGTTATAAATTATGAATGATAAACACTGCAGGCTTCGGGATTGCTTTACATGCAAGGATCTTTCAAAAGATGCAAACGTAGTAGTTTATCTATCCAATTCAGGGAATTCAAGCCTAAGATAGAGATCAACTCTTCCAAGTTTAATCTCACTATCCAGGTTTAATCCTACCAATCTCCCGATTCGATAGTCTAAAACTCTGGATGCATGAACGAACGCTATCATGATTCCTAGGCAAATACCCATCTCCCGATGTGATACCTGTTCTATTTATTGAATTAGTTTCAGGTTAAAATCTCATATGTCTATGTGAATTAAAACCCTAAGATCATTCAACCAAGTGGCCAACAAGATCAAACACATTAAGAACAAATCAATAAACTGAATAGAATAAATAAATCCATAAGGTCTGGAAATAAAAACCAAAGATCCTTACATAGTAAATCCCTAATCTACAGCTATTGGACTATTCGCTAAACATCGAGACGACAGGGTTCATATCCATACAACAAAACATCGTAAAAAAGAATAAGGAAGAAACTTTTAGTCGATTTCTCGGCTTCGTGATCTCCGTCTTCTACTCCGATCTCTTGCTTCCTGATAATCTCCCCCTTGTATAAGCTCCCCCGTTCTCCTCCTGTCTGTGAAAGTCTGAATGAATCTTTTCTTGGGGGCTAACCCTAGTTAACTCATTCTTTTCTGCCCAGATTTGGAAATATTCCTGGAAAGTCCTGTAAGTGACACGATCGTGTGGTTCCAGAGGACACGATCGTGTGAGGCTGTTGATTCCACCATCAGATTTTTCGCGACTTGACCCGATCGTGTGATGGCATGTGACACGATCGGTTGAGACTTCGAAACTTCTGTTGTCTGGCGAAATGACCCGATCATGTGTTGGCATGTGACACGATCGGGTGATCTCTCGATCCGATGGTGGTCCTCTGGTTGATGAGACACGATCATGTGAGTATAGATGACAAGATCGTGTGTAACATTAAAGCTCGTTCTTTTCCGGGATTTATGTCATTTCTTTCGCTCCTATTGCTCGTACCTGCAAATATATGCTAACCAAGCAAAAATCAAGGCTAAACACGCAATTAAACATCCCTGATGATGTAGAGCTAAATAGATATGTCAGATGAATGCGTGTCGAAATCGTGTATATTGTGTGTTATCAGTGCCTCACACATTTGTGGAAATATGCAGGGTCTAAGAAGAAGTAGGACGCTACCTAAGGGAGAATCGGATCTGAGCGTTGGAAATGGAGCAAGAGTTATTGCATTGTGTGTTGGCGTTTATGATTTGCATCTTCCTTCTGGACTTGTTTTAGAATTAAGTAATTGTTACTATGTGCATGCGATTAGCAGAAACATTATTTCTATTTCGTGTCTGGATTTGGATGGTTTTCGATTTGTGATTGAGAACTCGAGTTTGATGATTTATCGAGACAATATTTACTATGGTAATGGTTATCTTGTGGATGGTTTATGGTAGTATGCGGCGCCGGAGTTTCCCTCTAGCTCATGTCTTGAATGATCAACCTTCGAACTCTATATCATCCATCTATAACGTGAGTGCTAAACAGTTTAAGCCGAACTACTTAAACCTGACATTCCTCTGGCATTGTTGTTTAGGCCATATAAACGAGAAGCGCATATAGAAGCTTCATCATGAAGGTCTTCTGGACTCATTTGGCTTCGAGTCTCTTGAGTCTTGCCAGTCTTGTTTGATGGACAAGATGACAAAGCATCCTTTCAAGGGGAAAGGACAGAGAGCGAGAGAGTTATTGGCTCTCATACATAGTGATGTATGCAGATCAATGAGTTGTCCAGCTAGAGGAGGTTAACTGTATTTCGTTACCTTCACTGATGATTTCAGTTGATACGGTTATGTCTATTTGATGAGACATAAGTCTGAAACAATTGAAATGTTCAAGGCTTTCAGAAACAAAGCACATAACCAGTTTGGTCAAGATGATCAAGACGCTTCGATCTGATCGTGGTGGCGAGTATATGAGCCAAGAGTTCTCTGACTATCTAGTTGATTGTAGTATTGTATCACAATTAACTCCTTATGGAACACCATAGTGGAACGACGTGTCTGAACGGAGGAACCGAACACTGTTATACGTATGCACGTTCAACCTATTTCACTGCCGGTTGTGACTCAACCTTCGA
The DNA here is from genome assembly GCF_000463585.1 of Tarenaya hassleriana. NCBI lineage: Eukaryota > Viridiplantae > Streptophyta > Magnoliopsida > Brassicales > Cleomaceae > Tarenaya > Tarenaya hassleriana. Next base: position 64,147 of record NW_010965649.1, read on the forward strand.
CTAGTGAACCTCGGAGGTCAGGTAGGATTTGCCAAGAGCCTGTGAGATATAGATTTCTCGTGACTGGGAATGAGGAGCTCATGTTATTAGAACATGATGAGTCTACCACGTACCCAGAGGCTATGGCGAGTCCCGACTCCGAGAAATGGCGCGAGGCTATGAAGTCCGAGATGCAATCCATGTCAGACAACCAAGTATGGACTTTGGTTGATGCATCTGAAGGGGTAAAACCCATCGGATACAAGTGGATCTTCAAGAAGAAGACAGACATGGATGGCAATGTGCACACGTATAAGGCACGACTTGTGGCAAAAGGATTCCGTCAGATTCATGGTATTGACTATGATGAGACTTTTTCGCATGTAGTCATGCTGAAGTCCATAAGGATCCTACTTTCCATAGCCATATATTACGACTATGAGATATGGAAAATGGATGTCAAGACCGCGTTCCTTAACGGAAACTTGACCGAGGATGTGTACATGACACAACCCAAAGGTTTTGTCGATCCAAGGAACCCGAGAAAGGTGTGCAAGCTTCAGAGGTCCATCTATGGACTGAAGCAGACTTCAAGAAGCTGGAACCTTTACTTTGATGAGACAATCAAAAGGTTTGGTTTCTCACAGAACGAGGACGAGCCATGCGTTTACAAGAAGGTCAGTGGGATCACAGTAATATTTCTAGTGCTGTACGTGGATGACATTCTCCTGATAGGGAATGACGTTCCTACCTTGCAAGACGTAAAGTCTTGGCTGGGAACGCAGTTTTCTATGAAGGACCTAGGAGAGGCGGCCTATATTTTAGGCATCAAGATCTATAGAGATAGATCAAGGCGACTTCTGGAATTGAGTCATAGTACTTATATCGATAAGGTCTTGAAACGGTTCAAGATGCAAGATTCCAAGAAAGGAACCTTACCGATGAGCAGTGGCACAATTCTCTGCAAGAGTCAGTGTCCTACGACACCTGAGGAGCGAGAACGCATGGATCAGATTCCATATGCTTCGGCAATTGGATCCATCATGTATGCCATGCTTTGTACCCGACCAGATGTATCCTATGCGTTGAGCATTACGAGTAGGTACCAGTCAGATCCAGGTGAGTCATACTGGATCTGCGTCAAGAACATCCTGAAGTACTTGAGAAGGACTGATGATGTGTTCTTAGTATACGGTGGGTCAGAAGACGAGCTCGCTGTAAGAGGTTACACCGATGCTAGTTTCCAGTCAGACCCGGATGATGATCGTGCAAATCTAGGTGATCAGATTTGAATCAAGTAATAAATACCTAGACTAAGCCGATTCCACAAGCGTACGGATCGATTGTAGTACCAGGGTCAAACACAAGGAGTAGTGGCACAACTAGACTAAATTCTACTAAGGTTTGATCGAAAGAGATTTTGGTGAAGTGGTGAATGTGAGAGGAAACAAATCTATATATGCTAATACTGCGGGTTTCAGGATTGTCCTTGCATGCATGGATAGTTTCTAAGGATAAAGATTCTATGATAATCGTGTTTAATTCGGGAAACTCAAGCATCTAAACTAGGATGCGTCCGGGTCAGGGATCATCACCCTCTAACTAGCATTTTTATACTAGCTTCCACATTTCTAGGTCCACACTAGAAGCATTAACGTTCGCTATCATTGTTCTTAGGTTGAATTAAGAATTCCTTATCAAGTCCAACCTATGCTTTCAGAATTAATAATTGAACATATCTTATGAATGAATTCCGATTTAATTAATCCAAATCCCTTTGCAATTAACTGAACCAAGTTCAATTCATACAAGTGATCAATCTGATGAAAACATTAAGATCAATACATAAAACCGGATAAAAACGATATCATAATCTCTTATAAAAGAAACCAAACAAATCCAATACATAAGCAAATCCATAACCCACAGCGAAGAAACTACTCCATAAACATGGAGAGACACGAGTTCAAGACAAGAAAGCAAAACATCATGAAACAAGATAGAGAAAAAAAGCTTAGTCAATTTTTCGCTGTCACAATCTTCTCTCTGGCTCCTCAATGATCCTTCTTGCTCTCTCTCAATAAAGAAATGAAGAAAACAATGCAGAAACTACGGAGAAAGTGGTAGAAAACGTCGACCTCGGGCCTAGGGCGGTCTCCGGATCCTCTTCTGCGTCTATCCACATCGTTATTTATAGGCATTTCATGAATCTAGATGTTAAAACCTCGATATCGATGTTCAAAACGTCGATATTTTGTAGATCTCTATGTTTTGAAACATCGATATCGATGTTCCAAAACATCGATATTTTGCAACCCAGATCTCTATGTTATAAAACTTCGATATCTATGTTTTAGAACATCGATATTTTGGCAACCCAATCTCTAGGTTATAGAACATTGATATCGATGTTTCAGAACATCGATATTTCGGCAACCCGGATTTCTAGGTTTTAAACATCGATATCGATGTTCCAAAACGTCGATATTTCGGTAATGGCTAACATGGTCTCGGTATTTTGCTCATAACTTTCTGCTCCGATGTTGGAATTGGGCGATCTTAGTGTTTATGCATAGCTATTGAAGAGAGCTCTCCAATGATATATGCACACATGATTGGACCTATGTGGAGAAAGTTATGGGGCCCACAATGTATGATTGTTGTAAGCCTTCCCGTGATTGCCATCTTGGTCCATTTTAGCTCCGAAATACACCATTTTAGCTCTATTTTTGTCCAAATACGCGAATATACCTGAAATCACATCAAAAAGCAAAGAAAACAGTTTTTATGCCTAAAATACCATCTAATTCCTAAATTTATGCGGAATAGAGGAGTGAAATGCATCTAAAACTATAGAAAAATAACGTCAAAATACAGTGTTATCAACTTCCTCAGACTTAAACTTTGCTCGTCCTCGACCAAAACTCGAAAATGATGAGTGTAGAAAACGGTTGAGACATCAATGTGAATCATCATGGGAATCAAAAGGTAAACCTCTATCTGACCTAGCTCACCATGAATAATAATCGAGTCCGTCTACACTACAAGAAAAACTGTAATTTGCGACAGAAAAATCTGTCGCAACATGAAGAAGAATCTGTCGGTAAAAAAAAGTTGCGACCGATTACGTCAAATTTAGGATGTCGGTCGCTAAATCGTTGTCGCAAAATCTGTGTGGTCGTGATTCTGTCGCAACTTTGCGACCGACACATCTGTAGGTAGTCGGTCGCCAATATACGACAGATGGCTATATGTCGGTAATCTGTCGCAAATTGGTGAATTCAGATCTGTCGCACATTGCGACAGAAATAGGAGTAGGTATTCGGTCGCTACGTAACGACAAATTCCATCAGTCGCACTCTGTCGCAACATAACGACCAAATATAGCGGTAGGTATTCGGTCGCAACTTCCGACTAAATTCATTGGTCGCATTCTGTCGCAAATGTAAATTTTTTAAAACAAATATTAATAAATAATAATTATTTAAATTAAATTAAATTTTAAAAAATAATTTTAAAAATATAAAATAAAAAATATTTATTTAAAATTAAAAAGTATTTATTAAATAAAAAGTATTTAGTAAAAACAAATTAAACACTAAACAAAAAAGTTATTCGGATTGTCTGATCCGGTTGTTTGGTCCGCTGGTGTCGTAGAAGGTCCGACTCCGGGCTGAGAAGACAGAAATGGGTTGAACGGCATCTCTTGCGCCGTTGGTGGGTCGTCTCGAGGAGGAAATAGCTGGGCGAAAAGCGTCTCGTAACGCGCAATCCGTGTCTCAGCTTCTTCAAGTCTAGCAATCTTCCTGCGATCGTCCTCGAACTCTTGAATCTTTTTCTTCAACAGCTCGACCTCCTTAGTGAGTGAAACGTGGTGACCGATCGATGTTGCATCCGGATGACCACCACCCAACTGAGTCGCCATTGCACCGACGCCGTATATACGTCCTTTGGCATCGGGTTGGACAACCTACAAAATCAAAAGTATACGTCAATTAAATTAATTTAATAAAAAAATAAAAAAATTATAAACTTACCTCCAGATAGAGGCTGTTGATTTCTGATGGCGAAAGTTGATCTTTGCCTGAATCGCATCCTCAATTTCCTGAACCCGATCGCTGATATAAGTACCGTCAGCTCGACGGTGAGTCTCCTGCAGCAATCGCAACGCAGAAGGTTCTTCACCTTCCTTCTGCATCTGCACCCAAAAAATTTAATTAAAAAAATTCAAAAAAATTTTAAAATAAATATTTATTTACTTACTATCTCATGGGCGACTCGAGCAAATGATCTCCGTCCTGCAGTGTGGGTCGGGGGTGCGCGTTCGACCTCCGCTCGGGATCGTCGATTGCTTGAGAATGTTTGACTCTTCTGCATTCCCTCTTCTGAATCCCAATACACAACTAGCTGATCGTAGATCGCCGTCGACATCCATGGAGGTCGTACGCGTCTGCTCTTTACCCGATAAATGCTGTCCTTGAGGCGATCTTGGACGGCGAGCTTCCAAGCAGCGTAGACTCGATCATGAACAGACTCGTCCCAATAATAAGCTTGCTATAAAAAAAATAAATTTATAATTTTGTATGCATATAAAATTGAACTAAGTGCCAAAATTCTTACCGCAAAAGCCCCAAACCAACGCTGCAGATCAGATGGAGAGACACGGGTGAGACTCCGCCACAGACCTTTGAAGTCCGACTGTAAGATGCTGACGACGGATGAAATCACGTCGTTATTACGATCAAACCTGTAAAAATCGAATTCGTAAAATTAATTTAAAAGAAATTAAAATAAATATATATTATATACATAAAAATACCTACCAAATAGAACAAGGGGAACGATCCGGATCTAGACGAGGTCGGAGACGACGTTCTGCAGACGCTAGAATCTCCTGCAACGATGGCGATGGTGATGCACCATGACTAGATGCACCTTCATTCACGGATTGGGGGGAAGCCGCACCCGTGAAAGGTACATCAAGTCGAGGAGGATCGACTACCACCTGATCCCGATGGACAGATGGTGATCTAGATGATCCGATCCCACATCCTCGGGATCGTACCCCGCTACCACTACGACCACTAGAATGGGAGTGACTCATCTACAAGTTACATATAACAAAACAAAATCATGAAAACCCGTGAACTAGCAGTAAACCCTAAACCCTAAACCATAAACCCTAAACACTAAAGAAACCCTAAAATAAAATAACCCTAAACCCTAAACCATAAACCCTAACCCTAAACACTAAAGAAACCCTAAACCCTAAACCCTAAACTCTAAATAAACCCTAAACCCTAAAATAACCCTTAATTAACCCTAAACCTAAGAAAACCCTAAAATCAAAAACCCTAAAATGCAAAAACCCTAAATTAAACCCTATCCCTAAATCCTAAACCCTAAACCCTAAACCCTAAA
>NW_010965649.1:69877-70422 GCF_000463585.1 Tarenaya hassleriana
AAATTGGAAACTACCCTCGGTGACGGCGAAGGAGCGGCGGCGGTGATGCAGCAGTGTCAGTGGGAGACGACAGCGCGGTTATGGGGCCTCGATTCGAAAGCAAAAAATACAACGAACCTAAACTAAACCGATCGAAAAAGGGAAGAAGAGGGGAGACGCGAGTTCGGAAACTTACCTGGCGGCGGCGAAGGAGCGGCGGCGAAGGGAGCGGCGGCGAAAAGGGAGCGGCATATTGGAGTTCAAAAATCTGCTGCAGTAGTCCGTAAAAATCGGGTTCGTTATCAGATGCACAGTATGTACTCTGACCCTTTCACAGAAACACCAAAATTATGTGTCGAACGATGTTGTCCGTGTTCATGTGCGTGGAAAACGTAGCCTCTGGTAAAAAATATAGGCCAACATGTAACACGACAAATGGGCCATTGAACTAGCTCATGCAACCACAATGGATGATCTTCTGGTGACGTTCGAATCTGCAAAACAAAGAAAAAATTGGTTGTTTAAATATCAATATATACTTGATCGATCTTAAAAATGGGTATAAA
>NW_010965649.1:70461-81946 GCF_000463585.1 Tarenaya hassleriana
AAAAAAAGTTATTATTAATCAAACGAACCATATTCAGAAGTTCCTGTTGTTTTTTCGTCCGACTCATCGGTATTATCCTGCTCTTCGTCATTATTGTCTGCAAGTTCTTCAACTACTCCTTCTTCGGCTATTAACTTTCCAACCTCAATCGTGTCTTCAATTTGAAGAATGCCTTGATCGACATCTTGAAGCGGGATTTGTTCATCATTTTCTTCTTGAATAATAGTTCCCCTGGGATTGATCTTCACGACGGCTCGCCAATCAATGTCTGACCTTCTTGTAATTTTCTTCGGATAAGGGATGTAACACACTTGATCTGCTTGAGAAGCCAATATAAAAGGATCATATTTTCCGTATCGACGTGTGTAACATATGTCAAAAACACCTGTTTTGTTGACTCTGATCCCTCGCATGGGTGTAGGATCAAACCAATCACACCTGAACATCATCACTTTGAGTCCAAAATGGTCTGCATATTGGAGTTCAAAAATATGCTGCAGTAGTTCGTAAAAATCGGGTTCGTTATCAGATGCACAGTACTCTGACCCTTTCACAGAAACACCAAAATTATGTGTCGAACGATGTTGTCCGTGTTCATGTGTGTGGAAAACATAGCCTCTGGTAAAAAATATAGGCCAACATGTAACACGACAAATGAGCCCTTGAACTAGCTCATGCAACCACAATGGATGATCTTCTGGTGACGTTCGAATCTGCAAAATAAAGAAAAAATAGGTTGTTTAAATATCAATATATACTTGATCGATCTTAAAAATGGGTATAAATAAGAAATTTGATGAAAAATTCTTACATATTCTTTTAACCACGTAGCAAACCCTTTTTCTTTAATTTTGGTCAATTCCTCGTCATTTAGGGCACCATACATGTTGTATACTTGTTCATCAAAAATCCTGCAAAATAAAATGAAAAAAACTTGTAAATGAATTAATATCAAAAAATTGTACGCCATAAATAATTAAATGTATAAACGAACCTTTCAAAAGGTAGTACTTCTTCGCAATTCAACAATACAAAAGTATGTACCACATGATAGTCTTTTTCAGATAAGTAGGCATCGCTGGCCTTACCACCACATCTTCCTTTTCTGTAAAATATATGGGGAATATTTGCATTCGTCGGATAACTAGGGCCATCTGATTTTCTTATACTTCTCCTTTTTGTTGCCACATTATCTTCAAAATAATATGAGGTAAATAATGATATTTCCTCATTGATATACTGTTCAGCAATTGATCCTTCAACAAAGGCTTTTTGTTTTGCCTTTTTCTTCAAATGATACATAAATATTCAAACGGGTACATCCACCTAAAAAAAAAATTAAACAATCATCAGTTATGTAAACAAGTATGCATATATATGTCTTATATATTAATTAAACGAAACACAGTAATTAATTATAACGTACCGAAATTGAACTGGTCCACCAAGTTCTCTTCTCGTGGTAGATGGATTGGTAAATGTTCCATCACATCAAAAAATGACGGTGGAAATATTTTTTCCAGATTGCAAATTACGAGAACTATGTTTTGTTTCAGCATGGTGAAACCTCTACAAGTTTAAGCGTCCGACTGCAAATCACCCAAAAAAATGAGCTGATCCCTGCACAATAACCACGTATCAAGTTTATATATATATAGTTCACATATTAAAAAAAAACATTAAAAAAAATATATTTACATACCTGATAGACTCTCGTGTACATGTTGTGGAAGTAGTTCTGCAAATGCTATTGGAATCAATCGTTGCATAAAGACATGACAATCATGACTTTTCATACCCGTTAATTTATTCCCTGCAATATCAACACATCGCGCCAGATTTGAAGAGTAACCATCGGGGAATTTCACATCATCCTTCAACCACCGAAAAAAATTCTTCTGCGCTTCTCCAAATACACGAAAAACTGGAACCGGTGCCTTCCCATCTTCTGTAAGTTCCAACTCCTTCCTCAAACAAATTGATTTTATCATTCCTTGAGTTTGGATTGTCCTTCGACTTTTGAGGTACATTCAACACCGTGTTTATGATGTTATCGAAAAAGTTCTTCTCGATATGCATGACATCAAGATTGTGTCGGAACTTGTGATGTCTCCAATATGACAATTCCCAAAATATACTTTTTTTGTGCCAATTATGATATTCGCCATATCCTTCAATCGGCAAATGACCATTTCCACCGACTTCTGCAGTAACCCCTAACCCATATGATCTCACACAATCTTCAATCCGTTCGAATAATATTTCATCTCCCGTCAGTTCGAGCGGACTAGAATCACTTACAACACGATTCTTACGAAAATTCTTCTTGTTTCGGCGCAATGCATGATTCCTTGGTAAGAAACGACGATGACAATCAAACCAACTCGTTTTTCTCCCGTTCGGCAACCAAAATGCGTTGGTCTCATCCATACAGTACGGACAAGCTAACCGACCATGCGTTGTCCAACCAGACAACATCGAGTATGCTGGAAAATCACTAATTGTCCACATCAGCACCGCACGAAGCAAAAAATTTTGCTTTATTGACACGTCATATGCCTCAACCCCAATACTCCAAAGGTCTTTCAACTCTTCTATCAACGGTTGAAGGAAAATATCCAAACTCCTCCTAGGATGTTTAGGTCCCGGAACTAATATTGAGAGAAATAAAAATTCTCTATTCATACACATGTCCGGAGGTAAATTGTAGGGTGTTAAAATCACCGGCCATAGAGAATAATTTGGACCAGACATCCCAAATGGATTAAATCCATCCGTGCATAATGCTAGATATACGTTTCTAGTCTCACTTGCAAAATCAGGAAATACTTGTTGAAAGTGTTTCCATGCTAAACCATCGGATGGATGATGCATTTCTCCATCGGGCGTCGAATGCTCGCCATGCCATCGCATAAATGATGCTGTCTTTTCGGATTGATATAACCTTTTCAAACGATCTGTTATAGGCATATAAAACGTTCTCTTCAAAGGAATTAACTTGCCTTTCTTTGAAGTTTTCCGGCGTGGTCGATATCTGTCTTTCCCGCAGAAACGACATTCCATCAATTCTGCATCTTCTTTCCAAAAAATCATACAGTTGTCTTCACAAACATCAATCTTCCGGTAAGGTAGACCCAACGTACGCATCAGACTCTTCGTCTCATAATATGATTCTGTTGCAGTGTTACCTTCCGGAAGATACTGTTTAAACATCTGACTGAAGCCATCCATACATCTCTCCGGAAGATTGTAGTCAGTCTTCATATTCATCAATTGTGAAGATAATGATAATCTTGACAGCCCTTGTACGCAACCTTCATATATCGGAGTGTTCGCCGTGTTAAGCATATCATAAAATATTTTCGCTTCAACATTTGGCTCTTCTTCCATATATGGAGAAGGAGCAACGTTGGAAAATGCATCATTCACCATCTCTGCATATAGATTTCGGTCTTGATCTTCTTGAAAGATCAGAGGTAGCGACGTGTTTTCCACAAGTTGTTCTTGCATTTGTGAAACACGTGATGATGACGACGTATCATACGTTTCTCCATGAGCCAACCAAACATAATAGTTTGACATAAAAACTCTTCTATAAAGGTGCTTACACACTTCATACTGACTTCGCCATCTTTTATTCTCGCATTTTGAACACGAACATGGTAACTTCGAACTCTCAATATACGACGTTTGACTTGTTGCAAACGCCATAAAATGTTGTAATCCTTCAGCAAACTCACTCGAGATTTGATTAGAAGAATCAAATCTATTATACATCCACATTCTGGATGAAAAAGACATTTTTTTTGTAAATAATTTTTTTTTTCGTTAATAATTTTTTTTTCCTATCTATGCATGCTCATCGCGCGGCGGATATATAGGAGGAACGTTGCGACGGAATTGCGACCGATATTTTCTGTCGTAAAATGATTTGCGACCGAAATGCGACAGAATTGGGACAAAAGTTAGGTGACATACCATTCACGTGTGTACCTAATTTTGCGACACATCGGTGAGTCGCACGTCAGTCGCAAATATTGAGCGACTCCTACAGTGTGTCGCATATCGGTCGCATAATATCCGCGACGCATAACATCTGTCGCAAATGTGTCGTACACATAGCCCGACCGAACATATCTGTCGCATACTGTGTCGGTACATACCGACAGACCATCTGTCGTAAATTATCTGTCGTTTTCCGTCGTATTTCTGTCGCAAATACGTGCGACAGAGGTATCGGTCGCAAGCGGTCGGAAATTTGCGACAGATTTTGCGTCCAAGTCCGACAGAGATATTTTTCCGAGATTGTGTCGCTTTTTAGTCGCGGTTTGTCGCAAAATTTTTTGCGACTGAAATTTCGGTCGCAACAGGTGTCGCAAATTTCAGTTTTTCTTGTAGTGCTACTATGATCTCTCTCTCTAAAGAATAGTCTATCCTAACCATGGGATCTATACCACTACCTGAAACCGATCTAAGGATTTCTATCGTCTACCAAGCATGTTTCTCGAACCTAATTACCATTCTACTTAATCGTATCTAGGCTACGCATTCAAAGCTCATTTTCTTTCTTTTTTTTTCTTCTCTTTTTTTCTCTCCTTTTTTTCTCTTCATCTAGATCTAGATCTTTCTTTTACCTTTGCTAGCATCTCGGGTTTCTAGGACGTTGAAGTTGAAGGATTCCTAATGCTTTTTTTGTCGATTTTTAGACGGATTATCCGACCCACAACTTAGATCCGAACCATCGAATCGATTCACTCATGTCTTCAAATGATTTTCGTTGACGAGATAGTGACAACGGAGTGTCGAGATGCTCTATATCTCTTCTGCACATAAGAAGAAGAATAGAAATGATAGTAGACTTTACAGACTTAGTAAAACAGTAACGGTTCCTAGGGAAACTCACTGCACTTGGATAGACAATTTTGATCCTACGGGTTCCAACCAACGGATTCATCCCACAAGTTATTCTAGACAGTCCTAAAGATCAAGCTACCAATTCAACAAGACTCGACCAAGTTCAACAGATCACCAAGTTTTCAAGACGTTTATACTCTATCATCCCATAAGTCATCACTCTCATGCTCAAAACAGTGTATGCACATGATTTACACATTTTCTACCACTTACTATATGCACATGCAACTAAAACGTAAAAGAATGATTTTTTTTCGTGCAAAAATGCAGCATGATATGCAAGAACTAACCTATAGGATACGGTTTGGTGTTAGAAAAACCCTCCCCCAAACTTAAACTAGACACCGTCCCGGTGTCAATTCTCATCTAATGGAGCCAACCAATAAGGATAAGTCGAAAGAGAAGTAAATTAAAAAGGGTAGAAAATACTTAGCTCGCGATGTTCGTTCACTCGCACTTAAATTTGCCTACGTCAATCACATAGCTAGCTTCCCTATCTTCTCAATGACTCCTCATTTGAACTTAACATAGAGAAAAAGATACAAACCAATATCCATTGCAAAAAGAAAAAGAAAAGAAAGGAAAGAAAAATTACCTATGAACCCAAACCATCTTGATCACCTATGGGGATGGTTCTGGTGGAATAGGTATTGGCGGGATGGTCTTAGGTGGAGTGGGGCTCAGTGGAATGGACTCACCCAATTTGGTGCAACTTTGATCGATATGAAAAAAGTTTTCCTCTGGTTTATGCACCTGTTGAATAGTGTGTGGTGGTAAATTCCGGCTAGGATGGAAGTCAAGTAGGAGAGATGGTGGAGGTACCGGTTCTTTTTAAATGCCGGCTTGGGGGATTTTTCGGCTCGAGTCAGAAATAGGCATGGACGAGTAAACCACTAGTTCAACATTATGTGATTTTACCTCAAATTTTCTCTTTTGTGAACACGGTTGATCGAGCTGAATATCCTCTTGTGTATTTTTAAGCATGAAGGAAATAGAACCACTAATGGTCATGGCGGTGGTGGCACATATTCCGGTTCTATCTCCTCACAGTACGTCCTCAAATGCTCATCTGCAGTCAAAGAGTTAGGTTTATAATTCAAATAAATGTCAGAGCACTCACCTGTCTCGATGACTCGTGATATGATTAACTCAGGTTGCTCCAGATCCCTCACTAGAACGGTATCGCAATACTCTTCAAAGTTCTTTTCTAATTGTTCCGTAAATGTTTCTTGCGGCCAAACCGAAACAGAGGTTAGCTGAGCAAAACGATCGTTAAGGGATTTGAGTCGTGACTGTATTCTGTTCATCTGCTCCTTGGTTTCATCTTAAAATCCTCTAGTTCAGAAATCATATCCTTTTGTCCCTACAAAAGTTGAACAATTATGGATTTTATATCAAAATGTACCTCTTGCTTAACTTGAGGCGGGGGAGAAACATATGTCACGAGAGTTTCCTTCGACCGAGCTAAGGCAATGGAGGTAGACACGATACAATCCCTTTGCATATGCAAAAGTTTAGTGAGCATGGATTTTATATCTGACGTCTCCTGCTTAGTTTGAACCGATGAAGAAACACATGACGGTCGAAGTGGCCTTTGATTTGCTTGAAAATGAGAGGATCCATGATTCTGGTGTTCATCGAAGTTCCAATGTAGAGTATTCATATCTGTAATCCTTTGATTTCACCCTTGAAAAATATACCTGCACACACTAAAGAGAACCAAAAAAGAAAAAAAAGTGAAATAAAAAGACTCAAGAGAAAAAGAAACAAAAGTAGGACAGACACGACAAAAGCAAGACTCAGAAAGCAACAAGACTCCGGAAAGGACTAAAATCAAGACTCAGTAAAAATTTAATCCAAATGCCTGAACTACTCCCCGACAACGGCGCCAAAAACTTGATCGTGCAAATCTAGGTGATGGGATTTGAATCAAGTAATAAGTACCTAGACTAAGCAGATTCCACAAGCGTACGGATCGATTGTAGTACCAGGGTCAAACACAAGGAGTAATGGCACAACTAGACTAAATTCTACTAAGGCTTGATCGAAGGAGATTTTGGTGAAGTGGTGAATGTGAGTGGAAACAAATCTATATATGCTAATACTGCGGGTTTCAGGATTGCTCTTGCATGCATGGATAGTTTCTAAGGATAAAGATTCTATGATAATCTTGTTTAATTCGGGAAACTCAAGCATCTAAACTAGGATGCGTCCGGGTCAGGGATCATCACCCTCTAACTAGCATTTTTATACTAGCTTCCACATTTCTAGGTCCACACTAGAAGCATTAACGTTCGCTATCATTGTTCTTAGGTCGAATTAAGAATTCCTTATCAAGTCCAACCTATGCGTTCAGAATTAATAATTGAACATATCTTATGAATGAATTCCGGTTTAACTAATCCAAATCCCTTTGCAATTAACTAAACCAAGTTTAATTCATACAGGTGATCAATCTGATGAAAGCATTAAGATCAATTCATAAAACCGGATAAAAACGATATCATAATCTCTTATCAAAGAACCAAACAAATCCAATACATAAGCAAATGCATAACCCACAGCGAAGAAATATCTTATGAATGAATTCCGGTTTAACTAATCCAAATCCCTTTGCAATTAACTAAACCAAGTTTAATTCATACAGGTGATCAATCTGATGAAAGCATTAAGATCAATTCATAAAACCGGATAAAAACGATATCATAATCTCTTATCAAAGAACCAAACAAATCCAATACATAAGCAAATGCATAACCCACAGCGAAGAAACTACTCCATAAATATGGAGAAACACGAGTTCAAGACAAGAAAGCAAAACATCATGAAACAAAATAGAGAAAGAAAGCTTAGTCGATTTTTCGCTGTCACAATCTTCTCTCTGGCTCCTCAATGATCCTTCTTGCTCTCTCTAGATAAAGAAATGAAGAAAACAATGTAGAAACTATGGAGAAAGTGGTAGAAAACGTCGACCTCGAGCCTAGGGCGACCTCCAGATCCTCTTCTGCGTCTATCCACATCGTTATTTATAGGCATTTCATGAATCTAGATGTTAAAACCTCAATATCGATGTTCAAAATGTCGATATTTTGTAGATCTCTATGTTTTGAAACATCGATATCGATGTTCCAAAACATCGATATTTTGCAACCCAGATCTCTATGTTACAAAACTTCGATATCGATGTTTTAGAACATCGATATTTTGGCAACCCAATCTCTAGGTTATAGAACATTGATATCGATGTTTCAGAACATCGATATTTCGGCAACCCAGATCTCTAAGATCCGTATTTCATATAAGAATGAGTTGTTACACTCAGCCTTACGCTATTTAGGTAGACATCTAATGTCAATCACATCCAATGTGACTCTTAGATCGTTTATGATACTATGATATCAAATATCATTGCATACTCGTCTCATCTATACCGTTAACTCTTAAGTCAAACTCGACAACTTAACCTAAGGTAAACCATATTCAAGCTGTGGGAACCACGATTTTCCACCCTGCCTCACAAAGATAATCCGGCACGCTGAGCTTTGGCATGACCCATGTTACGGACGATCGATGCCTTGACAGGCGCTCTAGTAATGGAAGGTACACGCTTAGCATTACATAAATAAGGGATTTTCGAAACCACACTTAGATCAAGCATCTACTTTCAAGCTATGAGAACCACCATTTCTCCATCTTGCCTCACCAAGATAATACGGCACACCCAACTTTGACATTGCCCATGACACGTACGATCGAGGCCTTGACAAGTGCTTTACTCGTAGAGCTCCTAAATCTAACCGGTTTCTTGTACAACGATTGTACATAATCCGAATAGACCATATACATTCGATTATGTAATCCCAATTCCGAAGCTCTCACTCAATCAAGCATATCTAATATCTTGATTAAGTTACATGCATTCATTCACTATGGACCATCCAAACGAACGAATCATGCTATTTGTGTTACAGTTGATCAGATTAAGCAATGATTGCATAATCGGACTTAGAAAACAAAAAATTTCGGAATCTGGACCTCGGAATCCGTTCCTTGTGTGGAACGGACGGTCTAGCCTCGGAGTGTTGGTTTAGTGCTCTATGATGTACTGTTTGCGAGTTTTACTTGGATGCATTTGATGTATTGACGCTTTCTATGATTTATGGATGAATGTTTGATTCATTACGTATTGTGCATACTTGATATGTTATGAAATCCATGTATTGTTATGAACAATACTAAACTCCCTAGTCATGTATCATTGTGGGAATAATGATATACCAAGACTAGTATGATGTGTGATTGATGATCATATAGATGATCATAGGTATTGGATACGATCACAGTCATATGTATTCGTTGGAGAACGGAATACTGGATGACCTGCATGAGATTGTCACATGGACTAGCGTCATGACTTGAATCTCATATGGCGGTTCCATGATTGGATCCTAAGACTTGAGATATCTATGGAATCCAACATGAGGAGTTGCGTGCTTTGAATACGTCAAACGTCCTGCGTAACAGGAGGACTATAAAGGCGTGTATCAGGTACGAAACGAATCATGTGCTGGATTGTAGATAGTGAAGATGGGATTTGTACCTCTCGTAAAAGAGAGAGATATCGCTGGGCCCCTCGTGTGAGCGAGACTGTAGAAATATGTGGCCGCACTATAGACGAACATCGTCTATTTCAGATAGTCGAACTCAGTGAACGAGAAAGCAGTCGAATCAGATAAGGTGGCTTGTCCATGCCTTATATTCAACATATGATATCGTGATACAAAAGGATCATTAACCGGAATCATCATTGGCGTTCGTAAGATCACGAACAAACTCTATTCGAGATAGGTAGTCATAGTGTCTTGCTAGAGACCGTCTATGACTTGTATATCTGGAATAGAGATTTCGGGTTATACTGCTATATCGGATGAGCCTACAGGGTCACACACAGAGGAAAGGACGAATGCGCGAGAAGAGACGAGAAAATCCCAGTGGAGCGGAGGCCAGACCGACCGGTCTAGAAGGGAGACGGCCCTCTTTTTTTTTGTTTTGTTTGTCGGTCCAGCCAACCTAGACCGATCGGTCCAGACACGTGGACCGGTCGGTCCGGGGTTAACGTGTGAAAGTCACTCGGTCCGAAAATTATTCCAGACCGATCGGTCCAGACCTGGACCGATCGGTCTAGACGTCGGAATTTCCTAAACTCGCTCTAATTAGAGTTTTCAGTGGGATTAACTTTAAGGGATGCCTCCTAAGCCTCTGGGCACGACTTTCAGACCCTATTGACAGGTTTTGAGGGTGGAAAACCTAAGAGTTAGATCCCTGAAATCCTTGCGCATAGAAGAAGGTGTTCTTCAGTCCTAGCAGACGAGTTCCAACTGTTGGAATCCTTTCCGCCGTGTGGATACATGTAGAGGGCGAGGTATTCTTCCTCCCTTTCGTGATCAGATGAATTCTTCAATTGATACAAGCCCTGGATCGATTGAGGTAAGCGTTCTAACGTTTCTACAAGATCATGATGATAGGTTTTAGGGTTTCATCAAAATTTTTGTTTTACATCTGCTGCCCAAACCCTAGAACTGATATCTTGGGAATTAGATTCGCTCTTGACATCCCAGGAAAACCCAACAGTGGTATCAGAGCCTGGTTACTCTGCATGATTTTGTTAGAACCCGATCACGCACGTTATAGGATTTGAATTGTTTGAATCCATGTTTGCTTTGATGCTATGCATGATTTGATTGTGGATCTAGAGTAGATTTTATGTTCATTGTTGCATAATATGCAAGTCTTCGAATTCTGCGTTCACAGGCGAAAACGGAGTCGAATTCGGGTCTGAAACGGGGCAGAAATGACGAAAACGAGATCTGATCACGTTTTCGCCTGGACCGATCGGTCTAGAGTTTCGCAAGTCGGTTGGAACGATAGGTCCGGACTGAATGGTCTGCATTCGTAGACCGATCGGTCTGGACCATTCCGGACCGAAAGGTCTGCACTGACCTTGACCTGAAGACCGAGCCGTGTAGACCGATCGGTTTAGGCCTAAACCGATCGGTCTAGGTCCCGAGGCTTCACCAAAATTTGGTTTTTCGTTTCGGATCTGATTTGAGCAATCGTTGCTTAAACCAGTCAACTGTGATTCAGAATAGCATGATTCGTTCATTTGGATGATCCATAGTGAATGAATGCATATAACTTAATCAAGATATTAGATATGCTTGATTGAGTGGGAGCTTAGGGATTGGGATTACATAATCGAATGGATAGTCTATTCGGATTATGTACAATCGTTGCACAGAAACCGGTTAGATCTAGGAGCTCTACGAGTAAAACACTTGTCAAGGCCTCGATCGTACGTGTCATGGGACATGCCAAAGCTGGGTGTGCCGTATTATCTTGGTGAGGCAAGATGGAGAAATGGTGGTTCTCATAGCTTGAAAGTAGATGCTTGATCTGTGTGGTTTCGAAAATCCCTTATTTATGTAATGCTAAGCGTGTACCTCCCATTACTAGAGCGCCTGTCAAGGCATCGATCGTCCGTAACACGAGTCATGCCAAAGCTGAGCGTGCC
>NW_010965649.1:82890-84169 GCF_000463585.1 Tarenaya hassleriana
CTGCATGGGATGCTGAAATCGGCCGAGCAGGATATTGTGGTGCCCAAGTCTGTGCTTGCTGTTGAGAACAACTCCAGCAAGAAGCGGCGGGGTAAAACCAAGAAAAAGGTGGCGAAAAAGGCAAAAGTTGCCTCTAAGCCTAAGCCTAAACTCGATAAGGTGGCTATCATTACTGCGGAGTGTCTGGACACTAGGAGCGTAATTGTCACCTTTACTTGGAGGATCTGAAGGACAAGAAGCTTGGTGAAGCTTCTGCCTCAGGTATTCATATTATAGAAGCTAACATCTGTACTACATCTTCGTGGGTATTGGATACCGGAAGTGCCTCACACATTTGTGGAAATGTGCAAGGACTAAGAAGAAGTAGAATGTTAGCTAAGGGAGAAGCGGATCTACGCGTCGGAAATGGAGTAAGAGTTGTTGCATTGTGTGTTGGCGTTTATGATTTGCATCTGCCTTCTGGACTTGTTTTAGAACTTAGTAATTGTTACTATGTTCCTGCGATTAGAAACATTATTTCTATTTTTTGTCTGGATTTGGATGGTTTTCGATTTGTTATTGAGAACTCGAGTTTGATGATTTATCAAGACGATGTTTACTATGGTAATGGTTATCTAGTAAATGGTTTATACGTCTTGAATGATCAGCCTTCGAACTCAACGTCATCCATCTATAACGTGAGTACTAAACGGTTTAAGCCGAACGACTTAAACCCGACCTTCCTCTGGCATTGTCGTCTAGGCCATATAAACGAGAAACGCATACAGAAACTTCATTCTGAAGGTCTTCTGGGTTCATTTGACTTTGAGTCTCTTGAATCTTGCGAGTCTTGTTTGATGGGCAAGATGACAAAGCATCCTTTCAAGGGGAAAGGACAGAGAGCGACAGAGTTATTGGATCTGATACATAGTGATGTATGCGGACCAATGAGCTGTCCAGCTAGAGGAGGTTATCTGTATTTCGTTACGTTCACTGACGATTTCAGTCGATACGGTTATGTCTATTTAATGAGACATAAGTCTGAAACACTTGAAATGTTCAAGGCTTTCAAAAACGAAGTGCAGAACCAGCTTAGCAAGATGATCAAGACACTTCGATCCGATCGTGGTGGCGAGTATATGAACCAAGAGTTCACTGACTATCTGGTTGATTGTGGTATTGTATCACAATTAACTCCTCCTGGAACGCCACAATGGAACGGCGTGTCTGAACGGAGGAACCGAACACTGTTAGACATGGTCCGGTCTATGATGAGTCAGACAGATCTTCCGAAGTCCTT
>NW_010965649.1:85371-94585 GCF_000463585.1 Tarenaya hassleriana
TGATGGTGTGGAAGCTTCAGAGGTCCATTTATGGACTGAAGCAGGCTTCGAGAAGCTGGAACCTTCGCTTTGATGAGACGATCAAAAGGTTTGGTTTCTCACAGAACGAAGACGAGCCATGTGTTTACAAGAAGGTCAGTGGGAGCACAGTAGTATTTCTAGCGCTGTAAGTGGATGACATTCTCCTTATAGGGAATGATGTTCCTGCCTTGCAAGACGTTAAGTCTTGGCTAGGAACGCAGTTTTCTATGAAGGACCTAGGAGAAACGGCCTACATTTTGGGCATCAAGATCTATAGAGATAGATCGAGGCGTCTCCTAGGATTATGTCAGAGTACTTACATCGATAAGGTCTTGAAACGGTTCGAGATGCAAGATTCCAAGAAAGGAACCTTACCAATGAGCAGTGGCACAGTTCTCTGCAAGAGTCAGTGTCCTACGACACCTGATGAGCGAGAATGCATGGATCGGATTCCATATGCTTCGGCAATTGGATCCATCATGTATGTCGTGCTTTGTACTCGACCGGATGTATCCTACGGGTTGAGCATTATGAGTAGATACCAGTCAGATCCAGGTGAGTCGCACTGTATCGCCGTCAAGAACATCCTTAAGTACTTGAGAAGGACTAAGGATGTATTCTTGGTATATGGTGGGTCGGAAGATGAGCTCGCTGTAAAGGGTTAGACCGATGCTAGTTTTCAGTCAGACCCGGATGACTACAGATCGCAGTCTGGCTATGTTTTCTGCTTGAATGGAGGCGCTGTTAGCTGGAAGAGTTCCAAGCAAGCGACCGTTGCAAATTCTACTACAAAAGCTGAGTATATTGCAGTGTCGGACGCAACAAATGAAGCTGTTTGGATCAGAAAGTTTGTTGGTGACTTGGGTGTTATTCCTAGTGCTGATAGCTCCATTGCTCTGTATTGTGACAACAATGGAGCGATCGCACAAGCGAAAGAACCCAGATCCCGTCAACGATCCAAACACATACCTAGACGATTTCACCTTATCAGGGAGATTATACACAGAGGAGACGTGCACATTTGCAGAGTGTCGACAAGTGACAACATTGCCGATCCGTTGACGAAGCCTCTCCCTTCGTCGAAGCATGAGGGTCATGTTAGGGATATGGACATTAGATGTTTAGCAGTCCATGATTAGAGCAAGTGGGAGATTGTTGGTTTAGTGCTTTATGATGTACTGTTTGCGAGCTTTACTTGGATGCATTTGATGTATTGACGCTTTTTATGATTTATGGATGAATGTTTGGTTCATTACGTATTGTGCATACTTGATATGTTATGAAATCCATGTATTGTTATGAACAATACTAAACTCCCTAGTCATGTATCAATGTGGGAATAATGATATACCAAGACTAGTATGATGTATGGTTGATGATCATATAGATGATCATAGGTATTGGATACGATCACAGTCATAGGTATTCGTTGGAGAACGGAATACTGGATGACCCGCATGAGATTGTCACATGGACTAGCGTCATGACTTGAATCTCATATGGTGGTTCCATGATTGGATCCTAAGACCTGAGATATCTATGGAATCCAATATGAGGAGTTGCGTGCTCTGAATACATCAAACGTCATGCGTAACAGGAGGACTATAAAGGCGTGTATCAGGTACGAAACGAATCATGTGTTGGATTGTAGATAGTCAAGATGGGATTTGTACCTCTCATAAAAGAGAGATATATCACTGGGCCCCTTGTGTGAGCGAGACTGTAGAAATGTGTGACCGCACTATAGACGAACATCCTCTATTTCAGACAGTCGAACTCAGTGAACGAGAGAGCAGTCGAATCAGATAAGGTGGTACAAAAGGATCATCAACTAGAATCATCACTGGCGTTCGTAAGATCACGAACAAAATCTATTCGAGATAGGTAGTCATAGTGTCTTACCAGAGACCGCCTATGATTTGTATACCCGAAATAGAGATTTCGGGTTATACTGCTATATTGGATGAGCCTACAGGGTCACACACATAGGAAAGGACAAATGCGCGAGAAAAGACGAGAAATTTCCGGTGGCACGGAGACCAGACTGACCGGTCCAGAGGTCTAGACTGGTCGGTTCAGGCTTCCCCTGACCTAGCGGTTCAGACGCGTGGACCGGTCGGTCCAGAGGTTGCGAACAAGCGTTGTTCGGTCTGAAAAATTTCCAGACCAATCGGTCCAAGCGTCGATAATTATTTATCTCACTCTAATTAGGTTTTGGGGAAACCAACACTTAGGTAACGCCTCCTAATCTTTGTAGGACGATTTCTTAGACTTTTTCAGAGGTTTTTGAGATTCGAAAACGAAGAGAAAGATCCTTGAAACCCTTTCGCATTGGAGAACGAGTTCTTCAGTCCTAGTAGACAAGTTCCAATCCGTTGAAATCCTTTCCGTCGTGTGGATACGTGTAGAGGGCGTGATCGGACGAACACGTCAATTCAAACAGGCCCCAAATCGATTGAGGTAAGCGTTCTAACGTTTTCTACAAAATCATGCATGCTTGGTTTTAGGGTTTATAGAAAATTTTTGTTTTACATCCGCTGCGCAAACCCTAGAACCGATCTTTTAGGAATTAGATTCGCTGTAGAGATCACAGGAAGTCCTAACACTTTCCATTTCTTTTTTTTCCAATTCGTTCTTTAGACATTGCATATTAGTGAACTTGTCCCCTTTCAGAATCAGAACTATCCCTGCAGAGCATTCACCCATTCTGAATCTCTTTAAGATCTTATTAATATAACTTTTCTGAGACAATCCTAACAATCCTTGTGGTCTATTACAGAATATTTCTATTCCAATCACGTATGATGTCTCACCCATGTCTTTCATCTCAAAGTTCTTAGAGAGAAACTTCTTTACATCATGTAACATCCAATGTCATTTGCACCAAGTAGAATATCATCAACATACAAGACCAGAATCACATGTTGGCTTAGTGCTCTATGATGTACTGTTGTATGAGCTTTATTATGATACATTCGATGTATTGACACTTGCTATGGTTATATGGATGAGTGTTTGATTCATTACATGTTTTGCATACTATAATATGTTGTGAAATCCATGTATTGTTATGAACAATACTAAACTTCCTTGTCATATATCGTTGTGGGAACAATGATGTACTAAGACTAGTATGATGTGTGATAGATGGTCATAAAGATGATCATGTGTATTGAATGCGATCACAATCATAGGTATTCGTTGGAGAACGGAATACTGGATTGACCCACATGAGATTGTCACATGGACTATTGTCATGACTTGAATCTCATGTGACGGTTCTATGATTGGATTCAGTGACCTGAGATGTCTACGAAATCCAACATGAGAGTTGCGTGCTTTGAATACGTCAAACGTCCTGCGTAACAAGAGGACTATAAAGGCGTGTGTTATGTACGACACGAATCATGTGTTGGATTGTAGATAGTCAAGATGGGATTTGTACCTCTCGTAAAAGAGAGAGATATCGCTGGGTCCCTCGTGTGAGTGAGACTGTAGAAATGTGTGGTCACACTATAGACGAGCGTCGTCTATTTCGCACAGTCGAACTCAGTGAACGAAAAAGCAGTCGAATCGGATAAGGTGGCTTTTCCATGCCTTATGTTCAACATATGATATCGTGATACAAAAGGATTGATATGTGTGTACCGAGTCTAAAATCTATAACCCGATTCACAACTCACCGCAAGAATACGGATCGTCGTAACACGGGGTCGAACACGAGGACCGGTTGCTAAATCTAAATCTAAATCGAAAATAGATCAAAGCAAGCAAGCACGTGATGATGGAAGTATATAGAATCTATAGAAAACAGAATAAGAAAGCAATGAAAACGAGTAACCTATCAAACAACGATGACTACGGGTGTCGGGATCGTATTCGCGTGTATGGGTATATGCTAAGCATGCGAGAGTAACGATTATGACTTGTATTCGGGAATCATCAAGCAACAAAGATAGAGAATTCACCTCTCGGTCTACTAACTCTCTACCTACAGAGTAACTCGTCAATCTCTCGATCTATTCAAGTTAACCCTAGATGCATAAAGAACGCTATCATCAACCCTAGATCGATTAAACCATATCTCTATGTGAAAAATACGATCTATCCTATTGATTTTGATCCGAAACAAACCCATATATCTATGTGGTTCAGAATCCAAGATAATTGATCAAGGGGTTAGCAAACATCAATCCAATAAAAGTGCAAATCAATAGAACCGAATCAAATCAAAACCGAAATCCAAGTTAGGGTTCAAACATACCCAAAACACATACGAATCCCTAACCCGTAGTCGTGGATCTACTCACGGTTCATGGAAAACAACAAAAAGCTCAAAAGAAAAGATATAAAAGAGAGGAGAGAAAAGCTCATGTAGATGTGTAGTCTCCACGATCGAATCTTCCTTCTTCTTCCCGAAATCCCGTGAACTTCTATTCTTCTCTCACCAAAAGTTCTCCAAAAGTCTGTATCTAAGTGTTCTCTAAGGCTCTCTCTTGTTCTAGGACGTGGCTAGGACTTTTTATAACCCTAAGGCGGTTCCCAAGAGTCCTATTCCCATTCTGATGCTGAAAACCGCGAAACATGGTTTTTGACTGGATCCGGGCCGATTCCAGGTGGATCCGGACCGGATCCAGATTCCTGGGCTTGAGCTCAGTTGTCTTGATTCGGACCGGATCCAGTTGGATCCGGCCCTGCACTGGCAGTTTTCTAGTCTTCGCGATTTCGCTCATATCTTTCTGCTCCGGTGTCGGATTTACGCGATTTTGGTGTCTACGCGAAGCTCTTGAAGTGCTCTTTCCAATGGTACAAGTCTCGCACGATTTGGACCTCTGTAGAGAAAGTTATTGATATCGCAACATGAGTACCTCATCCGGACTTCTCCTTTAACGCTCCAAATAGCTCCTTTTCGAGTCCAATCGTCTTCGAAACCTGTAATCTGCAAAACTAAAGCACAACCGGGTTTTGTGTCCTAACACGCCTAGAATGCCTATGAATGCATGTGATTATCCTATAAAACCTAGACAAACTCTCATCAAAATATAGAGAAGAATATGAGTTATCAAATCCCCCCAGACTTAAACCTTTGCTCGTCCTCGAGTAAAGAACGAAGGAATAAAATCTGCAAGACAGGAAATGACGAACATCAAATAGCATCATCGTGAGACTCAAAAGCAAAACATCCATCCAACACTAGTTTCCCCAGAATCTTACCCAAACCGGCTACTATGATCTTCCTACCAAAGACTAATCTACCTAGCCATGAGATTTTTATTGCCACCTAGGACCCATTAGAATCTCTACAACTTACCAAGTCTATTTCCGAACCTATCCTTATCTCAACTTAGCCTTTTCGATCTTAGTTCTCTTTCGTACCTGGATTTTTACCTTTTTGTATATTTTTTCTCTTTTTTTTTCGTTAAATGCGATGTCCGACCCACAACTTAGACCCGAACCATCGATCGATGCACTCATGTCCTCGAACGATTTTCGTTAACGAGATTCTGACAGCGGAGTGTCGAGATGCTTTATTTTCCCAAGGCGTTTGTCGAACCAGATTCCGTCGACCTGCAGGACTCGAAAAAAAAGTTCTAAACGAAACTTATAACCTGGATATAGTTGTTTCAACTCCGTAGGTTCTAAATAACAACCCTATCCCACAAACTATACATAGAAAGTCTGGAGAACTATCAATTCGACACGGTTCAACCACGTTCTACAAAGTCACTAGATCATCAAGATATTCCAACTCTATCATCCCACAAATCTTCCAAATGATGCTCAAAACGGGTTTTCGAGGTATGCACGTGAACCTATATGAACCTATATCTATATGTCATATGCAATCATGCAAACCTAACAAAAATCATCTATATGAAAAGAAAGAAAACGTGTAAATGCAACTAATGCAAAGTGATATGCAAAAGATGAAAAATTTTCCTAAGTCTATATGCATGATAAAATGCACCTAAACTAAATGCAATCCTAGTAGATAGACCTGAATGTATGAAGGATCTATCCACCCCCACACTTGAATCATACACCGTCCACGGTGTAGACTCTCGCCCGAAAAAGTAGAATCGAAAACAACGTATGGAAAGAACCAATAAGAGGGATAGAGAAGGCTTAGCTCTGCGAAATTCGTTCGCTCCAATGAAGTTAACTCACGTCAAACGCAAGAGCTCTCACAAACTCTGTAAACTGGAACCTATCCAACATTGTCTCTTGGAAGTCGATGCTCATCTCTCGTGTGCCGGTGTAAACGCTCATAGAATAACAAACTTTATCTGGACAAAAGCATAATAATAGCAATGCATTCCGAAGGATCCAAAATACAATCATGGTCTCTACTACCTATGCTACAAAGAAATGAAAAAGAAAAGTTACCTAGTGCTCGGGTTGCCTCCCGAGAAGCGCTTGTTTAACGTCATTAGCTCGATCTATCTTGCTCAAATGATGGGAGAGTCTGAGAGGCGAAGATAATCGATCTTTCGCCACCCTGGATGGTGAGCATTAAGCGCATCTTTTGGACCTCGTGGATGCTTGAGCCTTCTATCCTCCTTGGTTTTCCAAACTTGTGAAGGAGATGGATCTTGTGGACGTTTGAGCGATGATTTTGCTCGTTTCGATCCTCTCTTGCTCATTACCCCTACTCGACAACCTGTAATAGAAGGTTCAAACACGGATATAGGATTATGAGCGGGATATGTACCTCTCTCCATTGATGATCCTGTGTTCCTATCCGTGTATGTGTGTTTCTTTGTCCTAAGCCTTTGAGGTAGGGGCTTCAATTTCACCTTCAGGGCATTCTCTAGACTCCAATCTGCTTTATTCAGCGTCCCCGTGCTAGGTGGTCGCTCTCTGGTCTCTAGAACGTCTTTAGTAATCGTCGTGGAGGTTCGGAGACGTTCATAGAAGAATCAGACGCATCGATGTGAAAAACGCCCGAAGTGCTAAGAGACTGGATTCGGTCCGGATCCAGGTGAACGCGGTCCGAATCCAGGTGAACTCGGTCCGGATCCAGGGGAACTCGGACAACGTCTAGGTCCGGTTCAGCTCTGCCAGAAAAAGCGTCAAAACTGTGCGACGTGATCCGATCCGGATTCAGGTGGAATCGGTCCGGATCCGACGTCTGTAAAAATTGGTCCTTGTCTAATTCATCATTCAACGCTCGAGTAAGCTCCCGGATATCCTCCCAATTGTTGTATATGATCTCTTTTGATGCAAGGAGAGATATCTCTTGTTGTCGGTCGTGTGTGTTGGGTTTCGCTACGGATTCCTAGCATGCGATCATATCGATCTAGGGTTTGGTTTACTAGGTTTCATGCAGCGGAAGAATAATCTAAACCTAGTCAAACGTCACACGCAACCAAACCTGCAAAACCCGAACAGATCGTGTATATCACCGTAGGAATCGAATACTTACCTCTTTCCAGAAGATCTGAAAATAGTAATCGATCCAGGGCCTGTTTTAATCACCAAAAGCTGAAAGTACAGCTCCTCTACACGTATCCACACCGACGGGAAGGATTCCAAACGCTTTTGGAACTGATCTGCGAGGATCTGTGAAGTAAATAGGGTTTTCAAGACTTGGGCTCGAATCCCTAGAACTAGAACCTCAAAAGAAACGATTTTCTTATGTTCTAGATCTGTCTTAGGGTTCTGTAAGTCGAGTTCTTTTCATAGGACGGCGTCCAACACCTCCTTATAAGATAGAAACCCTAATCCTTGTGAAAAGAGACTTTTTCCGAGTATTGACTCGGTCCGAGTCAGAACTCTGACTCGGTCGAGTCAGAACGAATCAGCCCAAGCCCATTGTCAACTCTTGACTCGGCCCATTTAGTATTGACTCGGTCCGAGTCAAAACTTTGACTCGACCGAGTCAAAACATCAGCCAAGCCCAAAACACTTTCTGGGCTTCGACCCGCATGGAACTGTCCGAGTCAAATACTAACTCGGTCCGAGTCAGAAGGCTGAAAACGTCCCGACACTCTAATTTGATCCGAAAACGGTTTTTCCGACCAAATCCAAGTCTTCCTTTCCGAAACTTCACATATAAGGCCATCCCCAATGGTATGTGACCCTGTAGGCCCATTCGCAGTGGCAGTAGCCTCGAGAACCATTCCCGATCTACAAGTCATGGTTAGCCTCTAGCAAGACGCCATGACCACCCACGTTGAATTGAGTCAGAGGTGATCTAACCAAGGCAATAACAGCTCGAGTTCTGATCCTTTATCTCACGATATCATATGTTGAACAAGGGCATGGTTTGAGCCACCCTTCAAGTTCAACCGCTTTCTATATAGAGAAGAATATGAGTTATCAAATCCCCCCAGACTTAAACCTTTGCTCGTCCTCGAGTAAAGAACGAAGGAATAAAATCTGCAAGACAGGAAATGACGAACATCAAATAGCATCATCGTGAGACTCAAAAGCAAAACATCCATCCAACACTAGTTTCCCCAGAATCTTACCCAAACCGGCTACTATGATCTTCCTACCAAAGACTAATCTACCTAGCCATGAGATTTTTATTGCCACCTAGGACCCATTAGAATCTCTACAACTTACCAAGTCTATTTCCGAACCTATCCTTATCTCAACTTAGCCTTTTCGATCTTAGTTCTCTTTCGTACCTGGATTTTTACCTTTTTGTATATTTTTTCTCTTTTTTTTTCGTTAAATGCGATGTCCGACCCACAACTTAGACCCGAACCATCGATCGATGCACTCATGTCCTCGAACGATTTTCGTTAACGAGATTCTGACAGCGGAGTGTCGAGATGCTTTATTTTCCCAAGGCGTTTGTCGAACCAGATTCCGTCGACCTGCAGGACTCGAAAAAAAAGTTCTAAACGAAACTTATAACCTGGATATAGTTGTTTCAACTCCGTAGGTTCTAAATAACAACCCTATCCCACAAACTATACATAGAAAGTCTGGAGAACTATCAATTCGACACGGTTCAACCACGTTCTACAAAGTCACTAGATCATCAAGATATTCCAACTCTATCATCCCACAAATCTTCCAAATGATGCTCAAAACGGGTTTTCGAGGTATGCACGTGAACCTATATGATCCTAAATCTATATGATCAAATGCAATCATGCAAACCTAACAAAAATCATCTATATGAAAAGAAAGAAAACGTGTATGCAACTAATGCAAAGTGATATGCAAAAGATGAAAA
>NW_010965649.1:95270-103441 GCF_000463585.1 Tarenaya hassleriana
CGTATCACGGTATCCGGTCCCTACCGAGCTACCGTTTAACGCCATGCAATTTCTACCCGCAAACGATCACGCAACGATCACTCATATTTCGATATCGCACATCTCACTACGCTACGCAACGTTCTGGCGAAAACTCGATTCGATTGATCCCAATCGCGAAGTCTTGTCCTCTGGTGGGGTTTGGTTTGTCCACGGTCAAGTCTGGTCAGGCCCGGGCCAAGCCCGTCGGCCGTTTCCTTTTTCCAGACGAACGCGAAAATTTCTCCGAGTTTCTCTGAGCCTGGTCCGGCGGACCAGGTTCTGGTCAGCCGGACCAATATTCCTTCTCCCCTAGTCCGCCTCGTCTTTTGGTCAGTCGATCCGAGAGGGCAAACAAGCCTGTTTTTGGTCCGGGCAAACATCCCCGGACCAGCCTGTTTTTCCCCTCTCTCGGTCCGGTTCTTGGTCAGGCGGTGCGAGATGTGTCGGAATACGTCTGGTCCGGCGGACCAGAAGTGGTCAGCCCCGGACCAGACGTGTATTTCTCTCGGTCCGTCCCCCCTCTCCTGGTCAGTCGGTGCGCAGAACCCCGGAACACGTCTGGTCCGGCGGACCAGGCCGTGTTTTTCTCTGTTGGGTTTCGCTACGGATTCCTAGCATGCGATCATATCGATCTAGGGTTTGGTTTACTAGGTTTCATGCAGCGGAAGAATAATCTAAACCTAGTCAAACGTCACACGCAACCAAAATCATCCGTAAAACCCCGTTCAATCGTGTATATCACCGTAGGAATCGAATACTTACCTCTTTCCTGAAGATCTGAAAGTAGCAATCGATCCAGGGCCTGTTTTAATCACCAAGAGCTGAAAGTACAGCTCCTCTACACGTATCCACACCGACGGGAAGGATTCCAAACGCTTTTGGAACTGATCTGCTAGGATCTGTGAAGTGAATAGGGTTTCCAAGACTTGGGATCGAATCCCGGGAACTAGAACCTCAAAAAAACGATTTTCTTGTGTTCTAGATCTGTCTTAGGGTTCTGTAAGTCCAGTTCATCTTTTAGGACGGCGTCCAACACCTCCATATAAGATTAGAAACCCTAATCCTTGTGAAAAGAGACTTTTTCCGAGTATTGACTCAGTCCGAGTTAGAACTCTGACTCGGTCGAGTCAGAACGAATCAGCCCAAGCCCATTGTCAACTCTTGACCCGACCCATTTAGTATTGACTCGGTCCGAGTCAAAACATCAGCCAAGCCCAAAACACTTTATGGGCTTCGACACACTTTCTGGGCTTCGACTCGCATGGAACTGACTCGGTCCGAGTCAGAAGGCTGAAAACGTCCTGACACTCTGATTTGATCCGAAAACGGTTTTTCCGACCAAATCCAAGTCTTCCTTTCTGAAACTTCACATATAAGTCCATCCCTAATGGTGTGTGACCCTGTAGGCCCATTCGCAGTGGCAGCAGCCTTGAGAACCATTCCCGATCTACAAGTCATGGTTAGCCTCTACCAAGACTCCATGACCACCCACGTTGAATTGAGTTAGAGGTGATCTAACCAAGGCAATAACAGCTCGAGTTCTGATCCTTTATCTCCTGATATCATATGTTGAACAAGGGCATGGTTTGAGCCACCCTTCAAGTTCAACCGCTTTCTCGTCTTGGCAAATCGACTAATAAAATAGATGCAACTTCATCTATAGCGTGGCCACGCGTTTTCATAGTCCGACTTCCACGAGAGGGCCCAGCGATATCTCTCCTATTGAGGAGGTGATAAGTCCCATATTGCATGTCTATTATCTCCATATGATTCGTGAACGTATCTGATCAACGCCGTTATAATCATCCGGTTAAAGACGACGTTTGACGCAGTCAAGATACACCATTCCTCATATCAGATACTCTAGACATCTCAGGTCTGAGGATCCAAGAACGAACCGCTGTATGAGATTCAAGTCATGACTCTGTCCATGTGACAATCTCATGCGGGTCATCCAGTCACTCGTTCACAACGAGTACCCATGATTGTGATATGCATCCAATGCATCAATCACACCTCATGCTAGTCTTAATTCATCATTGTTCCCACAATGATAACTGACCAGGGAGTTTAGAATCATTCTATAATGATTCAAGGATACCGAAATATAACAAACATGCCAATCATATAACGGGAATGTAATGCATTCATAAACCAATGAATCAATACAAAGTCAAAGTGTCATATCACGGATCATCCTAGAGCATTACAACCAACAATGTGAAGTACTTGACCTTGACATAGCTTCTCTTCTCTGCTGAGTTCGGATGTCTCTCAAAGTACGCTCAATCTCCGGATCGTAGACTGTCTTCTTTCCGAGTAGAGCTCCGTGTCATGCATTAGAACCCTGCAAATCGCAAAAAAAAAGAAGAACTCGAAACCAAGTGAATTCGCAAAAACCAAAGAAAGAAAAACAAAAAGAAAAAGAAAAAGAAAACAAGCTAAGATCTAGAATCAATAAAGACCTAGAAATAGGCTAACCAGTCCCCGGCAACGGCGCCAAAAACTTGATACGTGTGTACCGAGTCTAAAATCTATAACCTGATTCACAATTCACCGCAAGGATACGGATCGTCGTAACACGGGGTCGAACACGAGGACCGTTGCTAAATCCAAATCTAAATCGAAAATAGATCAAAGCAAGCAAGCACGTGATGATGGAAGTATATAGAATCTATGGAAAATGGAATAAGAAAGCAATGAAAACGAGTAACCTATCAAACAAGGATGACTACGGGTGTCGGGATCGTATTCGCGTGTATGGGTATATGCTAAGCATGCGAGAGTAACGATTATGATTTGTATTCGGGAATCATCAAGCAACAAGAATAGAGAATTCACCTCTCGGTCTACTAACTCACTATCTACAGAGTAACTCGTCAATCTCTCGATCTATTCAAGTTAACCCTAGGTGCATAAAGAACGCTATCATCAACCCTAGATCGATTAAACCATATCTCTATGTGAATAATACGATCTATCCTATTGATTTTGATCCGAAACAAACCCATATCTCTATGTGGTTCAGAATCCAAGATAATTGATCAAGGGGTTAGCAAACATCAATCCAATAAAAGCGCAAATCAATAGAACCGAAACAAATCAAAACCAAAATCCAAGTTAGGGTTCAAACATACCCAAAACACAAACGAATCCCTAACCCACAGCCGTGGATCTACTCACGGTTCATGCAAGTTAACCCTAGGTGCATAAAGAACGCTATCATCAACCCTAGATCGATTAAACCATATCTCTATGTGAATAATACGATCTATCCTACTGATTTTGATCCGAAACCAACTCATATCTCTATGTAGTTTAGAATCTAAGATAATTGACCAAGGGGTTAGCAAACATCAATCCAATAAAAGCGCAAATCAATAGAACCGAAACAAATCAAAACCGAAATCCAAGTTAGGGTTCAAACATACTCAAAACACATACGAATCCCTAACCCATAGCCGTGGATCTACTTACGGTTCATGGAAAACAATAAAAAGCTCATAAAGAAAGAGATAAAAGAGAGGAAAGAGAGTCTCATGTAGATGTATAGTCTCCACGATCGAATCTTCCTTCTTCTTCCCGAAATCCCGTGAACTTCTATTCTTCTCTCACCAAAAGCTCTCCAACAGTCTGTATCTAAGTGTTCTCTAAGGCTCTCTCTTGTTCTAGGACGTGGCTAGGGCTTTTTATAACCCTAGGGCGGCTCCCAAGAGTCCTATTCCCATTCTGATGCTGAAAATCGCGAAACAGGGTTTTTGACTGGATCCGGGCCGATTCCAGGCGGATCCGGACCGGATCCAGATTCCTGGGCTCGAGCTCAGCTGTCTTGATTCGGACCGGATCCAGTTGGATCTGGCCCTGCACTGGCAGTTTTCTGGTCTTCGCGATTTCGCTCATATCTTTCTGCTCCGGTGTCGGATTTACGCGATTTTGGTGTCTACGCGAAGCTCTTGAAGTGCTCTTTCCAAGTTTCGCACGATTTGGACCTCTGTGGAGAAAGATATTGATGTCGCAACATGAGTACCTCATCCAGACTTCTCCTTTAACGCTCCAAATAGCTCCTTTTCGAGTCCAATCGTCTTCGAAACGTGTAATCTGCAAAACTAAAGAACAACCGGGTTTTGTGTCCTAACACGCCTAGAATGCCTATGAATGCATGTGATTATCCTATAAAACCTAGACAAACTCTCATCAAAATATAGAGAAGAATATGAGTTATCAAGGATCATCAACCGAAATCATCACCGACGTTCGTAAGATCACGAACAAACTCTATTCGAGATAGGTAGTCATAATGTGTTACTAGAGACTGCCTATGACTTGTATAACCGAAATGGAGATTTCGGGTTATACTGCTATATTGGAAGAGCCTACAGGGTCACACACATAGGAAATGACAAATGTGCAAGAAAAGATGAGAAATTTCCGGTGGCACGGAGGCCAGACCGACCGGTCCAGAGGTCTAGACCGATTGGTCTAGGTTTGCCCAGACCGACCGGTCCAGACGCGTGGACCGGTTGATCCAGAGGTTGCGAACAAGCGTTGTTCGGTCCGAAAAAGTTCCAGACCGATCGGTCCAGAGGCTTGATCGATCGGTATAGACGGACCGATCGGTCTAAGCGTCTGTAATTATTTATCTCACTCTAATTAGGTTTTGGGGAAACAAACACTTGGGTAATGCCTCCTAATCTTTGTAGGACGATTTCTTAGACTTTTTCAGAGGTTTTTGAGATCCGAAAACGAAGAGAAAGGTCCTTGAAACCCTTGCGCATTGGAGAACGAGTTCTTCAGCCCTAGTAGACAAGTTCCAATCCGTTGGAATCCTTTCCGTCATGTAGATACGTGTAGAGGGCGAGGTAATCTTCCTGCCTTTGTGATCGGACGAACACATCAATTGATATAGGCCCTGAATCGATTGAGATAAGCGTTCTAACATTTCTACGAAATCATGCATGCCTGGGTTTAGGGTTTTATAGAAAATTTTTGTTTTACATCCGCAGGCAAAAACCGGGTCGAATTCGATCTGAATCGGGGCCGAAACGACGAAAAACGAGATCTGATCACGTTTTCGTCTGGACTGATCGGTCTGGTCCTCTGGACTGATCGGTCTAGGGCTTCATCTTTCTCGGTTGGACTGATAGGTCTGGACCGACCGGTCCACACGTGTGGAGTGATCAGTCTAGGCCAAACCGAACGATGTGGACGTTCAGACCGAACGGTCTGGACGTTTCCGGACCGACCAGACTGTATTCGTGTAGACTGACCGGTCCAGCTCTGGACCGATCGGTCCACGTCCCGAGGTAAGACCAAAATTTTCGGTTCTTCATTTCGTGATCTTGTTTGAGCAATAATTGCTCAATCCGATCAACTGTGATTCAGAATAACATGATTCATTCTTATGGATAGTCCATAGTGAATGAATACACGCAACTTAATCAAGATATTAGACATGTTTGATTAAGTGGGAGCTTAGGGATTGAGATTACGTAATCGAATGGATGTTCTATTCGGATTATGTAATACATCTGATCAAGGAACAATAGTTGATCCTTGATTTGATTGGTAAAATTGTTGCACAGAAACCAGTTAGATCTATGAGCTCTACAAGTAAAGCACTTGTCAAGGCCTCGATCGTACGTGTCATGGGCCATTCCAAAGCTGGGTGTGCCATGCTATCTTGGTGAGACAAGATGGAGAAATGGTTGTTCTCATAGCTTGAAAGTAGATGCTTGATCTAAGCGTGGTTTAAAAATTACTTTTATGTAATTTTAAGCTTGTACCTTCCATTATTAGAGCATTTGTCAAGGCATCGATCGTCCGTATCACGGATCATGCCAAATTATCTTTGTGAGGCAAGGTGGGAAATCGTGGTTCCCACTGCTTGAATATGGTTTAGCTTAGGTTAAGTTGTCAAGTTTGACTTGAGACTTAACGGTACAGATGAGACGAGTATGCAATGATATTTGATATCATAGTCTCATAAAGGATCTAAGAGTCACATTGGATGTGATTGACATTAGAAGTCTACCTAAATAGCATAAGGCTGAGTGTAACAACTCATTCTTATGTGAAATATGGATCTTAGTCTCATATAGAAAATTATTGTAGGGTTATTTTTCTTTATGGGAGTATAGTTCATATATGCATCTATGTTGTCATTGATTGATGATGGACTAGCTGGTAGTGGATCATTGATAGAATCTGTATTCTGTTTTGTTCGTTGTATTTTATCTTTTTCTATAGGACATGGCGTCGATCGGTAGTGTACCTAGTTTGACGATGCGATCTATCCTTATGAAGGATAAGCCAGAGCTTCTAGATCGACCATTGATACTTATTGGAAGCATGTGGATGATGATCTAGACATGTCTAGCTTGATACTTGGAAACATGACTTCAGAATTGCGTAAGCAATTAGAGGACATGGACAATTCTTTGATAGTTGATCAGTTGAATGCGTCATTCCAAAAGAAAGCTGAGAGCCATGGAAATAGTAATATGGTAGTTGTTGGAAAGAGTTCCAACAAAAGGAAGCGTTCCAAGGGCAAGGGCAAGAGAAAAGTGACAAGTGTTGTCATTGAACCTAAGCCTAAGTCCAAGAAGGAAGAGTGTTATTTCTGTCATGCCGTCGGGCATTGGTATAGAAATTGTAGACTCTACATGGAAGATCAGGAGAAGAAGAAGCTTAAAGAATCCTCGACTTCTGGTATATTCGTTATAGAGGCTAACATGTTTACTTCTACGTCGTGGATATTAGATACCGGATGTGCCTCGCACATTTGTGGAAATGTGCAAGGGTTGCGAGGAAGTAGACAACTTGGCAAAGGGAGAAGTAGATCTCCACGTTGGGAATGGAGCAAAAGTTGTTGCATTAGCCGTCGGGACTTATGATCTGACTTTACCTTCTGGCCTTGTATTGGAGTTGCATGATTGTTGTTTTGTTCCTGCTATCAGCAAGAACATTATATCGATTTCATGCTTAGACTCGGATGGTTTCAGATTTGTTATTGAGAACAAAGGTCTGTTCATTTATAGAGGTGATTTATTCTATGGTAAGGTTACCAGTTTAATGGCCTTTATATTTTGGATGACGAACCATCTAGATACAGGTCAATCTATAATGTTTGTACGAAGCGGTTTAAGCCGAACTACTTAAACCCGACCTTCCTTTGGCAATATCGTCTAGGCCATATAAACGAGAAACGCATTCAGAAGCTTCATCATGAAGGTCTTCTGGACTCATTTGACTTTGAGTCTCTTGAGTCTTGCGAGTCTTGTTTGATAGGCAAGATGACGAAACATCCTTTCAACGGGAAAGGACAGAAAGCGACAGAGTTATTGGCTCTCATACATAGTGATGTATGCGGACCAATGAGTTGTCCAGCTAGAGGAGGTTATCTGTATTTCGTTACGTTCACTAATGATTTTAGTCGATACGGTTATGTCTATTTGATGATACATAAGTTTGAAACACTTAAAATGTTCAAGGCATTAAAAAATGAAGTATAGAACCAGCTTGGCAAGATGATCAAGACACTTCGATCTGATCGTGGTGGCGAGTATATGAGCCAAGAGGTCACTGACTATCTGGTTGATTGTGTTAGACATGGTTCGTGTTGGTTTAGTGCACTATGATGTACTGTTTATGAGCTTTCTTTAGATACATTTGATGTATTGATACTTTCTATGGTTTTATGAGAGTATTTGATTCATTACATGTTCTTGCATACTAGATCTGTTATGAAATCCATGTATCATTATGAATGATACTAAACTCCCTAGTCTTGTGTCATTATGGGAATGATGACATAATAAGACTAGTATGATGTGGGATTGATGATCATAGCGATGATCATAGGTATTGGATACGATCACTGTCATAGGTATTCGTTGAAGAACGGAATACTGGATTGACCCGCATGAGATTGTCACACGGACTAGCGTCATGACTTGAATCTCATATGGCGGTTCCATGATTGGATCCTAAGACCTGAGATATCTACGGAATCCAACATGAGGAGTTGCGTGCTTTGAATACGTCAAACGTCCTGCATAACAGGAGGACTATAAAGGCGTGTATCAGGTACGAAACGAATCATGTGCTGGACTGTAGATAGTCAAGACGGGATTTGTACATCTCGTAAAAGA
>NW_010965649.1:103625-104780 GCF_000463585.1 Tarenaya hassleriana
AAAACGACGGAAAAACCAAGACGGAAGAGTCTGGAACGGACGGACCAGAAGTCCAGAACGGACGGTCCGCCATGCCAGACCCGACGGTCTAGAACGGACTGTCCATTCCAGAAAGTCTGGAACGGACGGTCCACGTGAGCAGACCGTCCGTTCTACGTGCTGGAACGGACGGTCCCCGGGCCATTTTGCTGGAACGGACGGGCCACGTGCATTTCTGGACCGTCCGTTCCGGGCTTCAGTTTTTCCGAAATTAAACCGGATTAGGGTTAAATCACTTTATAAAAGTGAGATTAAAAACTCTAATAGTGAGAGCCGACTTCAGAAGACTTTTAGCAGTTTTTGGTGAGATCCAAAAGGTTGAGAGTGTGATCAAAGTCCGTTTTTCTCGAAGCACAAATCGAATAGCGGATTCGAGTCCTAGCAGACAAGTTCCAAGCGTTGGAATCCATCCCGAAGTGTGGATACGTGTAGAGGGCGAGGTATTCTTCCTGCCTTTCGTGATCAGACGTGTTCTTCGATTGATACAGGCCCCGGATCGATTGAGGTAAGCGTTCTAACGTTTCTACGATTCAATAGCAGCATGGTTCTAGGGTTCTATAAAATTTTTGTTTTACTTCCGCTGCGCAAACCCTAGAATCGATCTCTTAGGAATAGGATTTGCTCTAGAGATCCCAGGAAACCCAACAGTGGTATCAGAGTCTGGTTCCTCTGTTTTGATTTTGTAGAACCCGATCACGCACGTTTTAGGATTTGAATTGTTTGAATCCATGTTTGCTTTGATATCTATGCATGTTTGATGATTGAATCTTGTGTAGATTGCATGTTTCATGTTGCGTAGAGTGCAGGAGTTCGAATTTTGGGTGTACAGAAGAATTCGGATTAGTTTCGGGTCTGATCGGGGCTGAGAACGAGGGGAAACGTGATCTGATCACGGAGACCTACCCTAGACCGTCCGTTCTGGTAAGTCAGAACGGACGGTCCAAGGGTGACGGGCTGATTGGCATGGAACGAAAGGTTGGACCGTCCGTTTTGCCATGCAGAACGTCCGTTCTACTAGACTTAACGTCCGTTCTGACTTCTGAAGTCGAGACCGAATGTTCTGCCAGCCTGGAACGTCCGTTCTACCTCTAGAACGGACGGTCCGAAGTCCAGATT
>NW_010965649.1:104885-106602 GCF_000463585.1 Tarenaya hassleriana
TAACTTAATCAAGATATTAGATATGCTTGATTGAGTGGGAGCTTCGAGATTGGGATTACATAATCGAATGGACGGTCTATTCGGATTATGAACAATCGTTGCACAGAAACCGGTTAGATCTAGAAGCTCTATAAGTAAAGCATTGTCAAGGCATCGATCGTACGTGTCATGGACCATGCCAAAGCTGGGTGTGCCGTATTATCTTGGTGAGGCAAGATGGAGAAATGGTGGTTCTCATAGCTTGAAAGTAGATGCTTGATCTAGGTGCGGTTTCGAAAATCCCTTGTTTATGTAATGCTAAGTGTGTACCTCCCATTACTAGAGCGCCTGTCAAGGCATCGATCGTCCGTAACACGGGTCATGCCAAAGCTGAGCGTGCCGGATTATCTTTGTGAGGCAGGGTAGGAAATCGTGGTTCCTACAGCTTGAATATGGTTTATCTTGGGTTAAGTTGTCAAGTTTGACTTGAGACTTAATGGTACAGATGAGACGAGTATGCAGTGATATTTGATATCATTAGTCTCATAAAGGATCTAAGAATCACATTGGATGTGATTGACCTTAGATGTCTACCTAAATAGCATAAGGCTGGGTGTAAAAACTTGTTCTTATGTGAAATACGGATCTTAGTCCCATATAGAAATTTATTGTAGGGTTATTTTTCTTTATGGGAATATAGCTCATCTTTGCATTTGTGTTGTCATTGTTTGATGATGGACTAGCTGGTAGTGGATCATAGATATATTGACACTGATTGATGATGGACTAGCTGGTAGTAGATCATTAATAGAATCTGCATTTGTTTTGTTTGTTCTGTTTTGTCTCTTTTGTAGGACATGGCGTCAACCGGTAGCGTACCGAGTTTGATGATGCGATCTATCCTTGAGAAGGATAAATTGACCGGGACGAACTTCTTATACTGGTATCGTAACTTGAGAATAGTTCTCAAGCACGACAAGAAGTCATACGTCCTGGAAGGGGCTCTACCACCAGAGCCTGCGGCCAACGCCCCGAGAGCCGTCAAGGATGCTTGGCAGAAGCATCAGACTGACGACAATGAGATCTCCTGTCTCATGTTGGGAAGTATGGCCCCGAATCTGCAGAGGCACTTTGAGGGGAAGAACGTGTTTGATATGATCAATCAGCTCAAGACCATGTTTGAGGAGCTAGCGCGTACTGAAAAGTACAAGACGCTGAAAGCTCTGGTGAAGACGGAGATGCCGAGAGGTAGCTCTGTCAAGACCCACGTCCTCAACATGAGAGCTCATGTTGAAGAACTTGAGCGTATGGGAGTGAACCTCGATGGTGACTTGGTTGCAGACTTGATCCTGATGTCATTACCCGAGAACTATAACCAGTTCGTGATGCAGTACCATATGCACGAGATGACTAAGAGCTTAGCCGAACTGCATGGGATGCTGAAATCGGCCGAGCAGGATATCGTGGTGCCCAAGACTGTGCTTGCTGTTGAGAATAACTCCAGCAAGAAGCGGCGGGGTAAAGCCAAAAAGAAGGCGGTGAAAAAGGAAAAAGTTGCCTCTACGCCAAGCCTAAGTCCTGATAAGGGTGACTGTCATTACTGCGGAGTGTCTGGACACTGAAAGCGTAATTGTCACCTTTATTTGGAGGATCTGAAGGATAAGAAGCTTGGTGAAGCTTCTGCCTCAGGTATTCATGTTATAGAAGCTAACATCTGTACTACATCTTCATGGGTATT
>NW_010965649.1:106749-108888 GCF_000463585.1 Tarenaya hassleriana
GACTTGTTTTAGAATTAAGTAATTGTTATTATGTGCCTACGATTAGCAGAAACATCATTTCTATTTCATGTCTGGATTTGGATGGTTTTCGATTTGTGATTGAGAACTCGAGGTTGATGATTTATCGAAGCAATATTTACTATGGTAA
This sequence comes from Tarenaya hassleriana, assembly GCF_000463585.1. Taxonomy (NCBI): domain Eukaryota; kingdom Viridiplantae; phylum Streptophyta; class Magnoliopsida; order Brassicales; family Cleomaceae; genus Tarenaya; species Tarenaya hassleriana. Next base: position 106,898 of record NW_010965649.1, read on the forward strand.
TGGTTATCTGGTGAATGGTTTATACGTCTTGAATGATCAGCCTTCGAACTCGACATCATCTATCTATAACGTGAGTGCCAAACGGTTTAAGCCGAACGATTTAAACTCGCCTTCCTCTGGCATTGTCGTCTAGGCCATATAAATGAGAAGCGCATTCAGAAGCTTCATTATGAAGGTCTTCTGGATTCATTTGACTTTGAGTCTCTTGAATCTTGCGATTCTTGTTTGATGGGCAAGATGACAAAGCATCCTTTCAAAGGGAAAGGACAGAGAGCGACAGAGTTATTGGATCTGATATATAGTGATGTATGCAGACCAATGAGCTGTCCAGCTAGAGGAGGTTATCTGTATTTCGTTACGTTCACTGATGATTTCAGTCGATACGGTTATGTCTATTTGATGAGACATAAGTCTGAAACACTTGAAATGTTCAAGGCTTTCAGAAACGAAGTACAGAACCAGCTTGGCAAGACGATCAAGACACTTCGATCCGATCGTGGTGGCGAGTATATGAGCCAAGAGTTCACTGACTATCTAGTTGATTGTGGTATTGTATCACAATTAACTCCTCCTAGAACGCCACAGTGGAACGACGTGTCAGAACGGAGGAACCGAATACTGTTAGACATGGTTGGTCAATGATGAGTCAGACAGATCTTCCGAAGTCCTTCTGTGGCTATGCTTTAGAGACCGTTGCGTATCTGCTGAACAGGAGTCCAACGAAGTCGGCTGAAATACTGTTAGACATGGTTGGTCAATGATGAGTCAGACAGATCTTCCGAAGTCCTTCTGTGGCTATGCTTTAGAGACCGTTGCGTATCTGCTGAACAGGAGTCCAACGAAGTCGGCTGAAACGACACCATATGAGATATGGACGGGGAAGCGTCCCGCGTTATCGTTTGTCAGAATTTGGGGTTGTGACGCTTACGTGAAGCGTCAGATGACTGATAAGTTATCCTCCAAATCTGATAAGTGTTTATTTGTAGGCTACCCTAAGGAAACTAAGGGTTACTACTTCTACATTCCGGCAGAGAACAAAGTGTTCATTGCCAGGAATGCGACTTTTATGGAGCGAGAGTTCGTCTCCAAAAGAGTCAGTGGGAGCAGGATCGAACTTGAGGAAGTTCGAGAGCAGCAAGTAGACGCTGAGCCGAGTAAACAAGTTGAAGATGTTCAACCTGTTTCACTGCCGGTTGTGACTCAACCTTCGACGAGTGAACCTCGAAGATCAGGCAGGATTCGCCAAGAGCCAACGAGATATGGATTTCTCGTGACTGGGAATGAGGAACTCATGTTATTAGAACATGACGAGCCCACCACATACCCAGAGGCAATGGCGAATCCGGACTCCGAAAAATGGCGCGAGGCTATGAAGTCAGAGATGCAATCCATGTCAGACTACCAAGTATGGACTCTGGTTGATGCGTCTGAAGGGATAAAACCCATCAGATGCAAATGGATCTTCAAGAAGAAGACCGACATGGATGGCAACGTGCACACGTATAAGGCACAACTTGTGGCGAAAGGATTCCGTCAAATTCATGGTATTGACTATGATGAGACCTTTTCGCCCGTAGTTATGCTGAAGTCCATCAGGATCCTACTTGCCATAGCCGCATATTATGACTATGAGATATGGCAAATGGATGTCAAGACCACGTTCCTTAACGGGAACTTGACCGAGGATGTGTACATGACACAACCCGAAGGTTTTGTCGATCCAAGGAACCCGAGGATGGTGTGCAAGCTTCAGAGGTCCATAATGGACTAAAGCAGGCTTCGATGAGCTGGAACCTTCGATTTTATGAGACAATCAAAAAGTTTGGTTTCTCACCGAACGAAGACGAGCCATGTGTTTACAAGAAGGTTAGTGGGAGCACAGTAGTATTTCTAGTGCTGTACGTGGATGACATTCTCCTAATAGGGAATGACGTTCCTACCTTGCAAGACGTTAAGTCTTGGCTAGAAACGCAGTTTTCTATGAAGGACCT
>NW_010965649.1:109189-110993 GCF_000463585.1 Tarenaya hassleriana
TGATCTTATGAACGCCAGTGATGATTCCGGTTGATGATCCTTTTGTATCACGATATCATATGTCGAATATAAGGCATGGACAAGCCACCATATCTGATTCGACTGCTTTCTCGTTCACTGAGTTCGACTTTCTGAAATAGACAACGTTCGTCTATATGGGCCACACATTTCTACAGTCTCGCTCACACGAGGGGCCCAGCGATATCTCTCTCTTTTACGAGAGGTACAAATCCCATCTTGACTATCTACAATCCAGCACATGATTTGTTTCGTACCTGATACACGCCTTTATAATCCTCCTGTTACGTGGGACGTTTGACGTAATCAAAGTACGCAATTCCTCATGTTGGATTCCGTAGATATCTCAGGTCTTAGGATCCAATCATGGAACCGTCATATAAGATTCAAGTCATGACGCTAGTCCATGTGACAATCTCATGCGGGTCAATCCAGTATTCCGTTCTCCAACGAATACCTATGATTGTGATCGTATCCAAACACTTATTATCATCTATATGATCATCAATCACACATCATACTAGTCTTATTATGTCATCATTCCCATAATGACACAAGACTAGGGAGTTAAGTATCATTCATAATTATACATGGATTTCATAACAAATCTAGTATGCAAGAACATGTAATGAATCAAATACTGTCATAAACCATAGAAAGTATCAATACATCAAATGTATCTAAATAAAGCTCATAAACAGTACATCATAGAGCACTAAACCAACAATCTCCCACTTGCTCTAATCATGAATTGCTAAACATCTAATGCCCATATCCCTAACATGACCCTCATGCTTTGACGAAGGGAGAGAGGTTTCGTCAACGGATCGGCAATGTTGTCATCTGTCGACACCCTGCAAATGTGCACATCTCCTTTGTCTATGATCTCCCTGATAAGGTGAAACCGTCTGAGTATGTGTTTGGATTGTTGATGGGATCTGGGTTCTTTCGCTTGTGCGATCGCTCCATTGTTGTCACAATACAGAGCAATGCGGCTGTCAGCACCCAAGTCTCCAACAAACTTCCTGATCCAAACAGCTTCCTTTGCTGCGTCTGACGCTGCAATATACTCAGCTTCTTTAGTAGAATCTGCAACGGTCGCCTGCTTGGAACTCTTCCAGCTAACAGCGCCTCCGTTCAAGCAGAAAACATAGCCAGACTGCGATCTGTAGTCATCCGGGTCTGACTGGAAACTAGCATCCGTGTAACCTCTTACAGCGAGCTCGTCTTCCGACCCACTGTATACCAAGAACACATCCTTAGTCCTTCTCAAGTACTTCAGGATGTTCTTGACGGCGATCCAGTGTGACTCACCTAGATCTGACTGATATCTACTCGTAATGCTCAACGCATAGGATACATCCCGTCGAGTACAAAGCATGACATACATGATGGATCCAATTGCCGAAGCATATGGAATCCGGTGCATGCGTTCTCGGTCATCAAGTGTCGTAGGACACTGACTCTTGCAGAGAACTGTGCCACTGCTCATCGGTAAGGTTCCTTTATTGGAATCTTACATCTTGGACCGTTTCAAGACCTTATCGATGTAAGTACTCTGACACAATCCTAGAAGACACCTCGATCTATCTCTATAGATCTTGATGCCTAAAATATAGGACGCTTCTCGTAGGTCCTTCATAGAAAACTGTGTTCCTAGCCAAGACTTAACGTCTTCCAAGGTAGGAACGTCATTCCCTATAAGGAGAATGTCATCCACGTACAACACTAGAAATACAACTGTGCTCCCACTAGCCTTCTTGTAAACACATGGCTCGTCTTCGTT
>NW_010965649.1:112420-113956 GCF_000463585.1 Tarenaya hassleriana
TCTAGCTGGACAGCTCATTGGTCCGCATACATCACTATGTATCAGATCCAATAACTCTGTCGCTCTCTGTCCTTTCCCCTTGAAAGGATGCTTTGTCATCTTGCCCATCAAACAAGACTCGCATGATTCAAGAGACTCAAAGTCAAATGAATCCAGAAGACCTTCAGAATGAAGTTTCTGAATGCGCTTCTCGTTTATATGGCCTAGACGACAACGCCAGAGGAAGGTCGGGTTTAAGTCGTTCGGCTCAAACCTTTACTACTCACGTTATAGATTGACTGTATCTTGATGGTTTGTCATCCAAAGCATAAAGGCCATTCAACTGGTAACCTTTACCAAATTACCTCTATAAATGGACAGATATTTGTTCTCAATAACAAATCTGAAACCATCCGAGTCTGAGCATGAAATCGACATAATGTTCTTGCTGACTGCAGGAACATAATAGCAAACCTTTACTACTCACGTTATAGATTGACTGTATCTTGATGGTTTGTCATCCAAAGCATAAAGGCCATTCAACTGGTAACCTTTACCAAATTACCTCTATAAATGGACAGATATTTGTTCTCAATAACAAATCTGAAACCATCCGAGTCTGAGCATGAAATCGACATAATGTTCTTGCTGACTGCAGGAACATAATAGCAATCATGCAACTCCAATAAATGTCCAGAAGGTAAAGTCAGATCGTAAGTCCCGATGGCTAATGTGTTGGTTTAGTGCTCTATGATGTACTGATTATGAGCTTTGTTCAGTTACATTCGATGTATAGATACTTTCTATGTGTTTTTATGAGAGTATTTTATTCATTACATGTTCTTGCATGCTAGATATGTTATGAAATCCATGTATCATTATGAATGATACTAAACTCCCTAGTCTTATGTCGTTATGGGAATAACGACATAATAAGACTAGTATGATATGTGATTGATGATCACATAGATGATCATAGGTATTGGATACGATCACGATCATAGGTATTCGTTGGAGAACGGAATACTGGATTGACCCGCATGAGATTGTCACATGGACTAGCGTCATGACTAGAATCTCATATGACGGTTCCATGATTGGATCCTAAGACCTGAGATATCTACGGAATCCAACATGAGGAGTTGCGTGCTTTGAATACGTCTAACGTCCTGCGTAACAGGAGGATTATAAAGGCGTGTATCAGGCACGAAATGAATCATGTACTGGATTGTAGATAGTCAAAACGGGATTTGTACCTCTCGTAAAAGAGAGAGATATCGCTGGGCCCCTCGTGTGAGCGAGACTGTAGAAATGTGTGGCCGCACTATAGACGAACGTCGTCTATTTCAGACAGTCGAACTCAGTGAACGAGAAAGCAGTCGAATCAGATAAGGTGGCTTGTCCATGCCTTATGTTCGACATATGATATCGTGATACAAAAGGATCATCAACCGGAATCATCTCTGGCGTTCGTAAAGATCACGAACAAACTCTATTCGAGATAGGTAGTCATAGTGTCTTGCTAGAGACCGCCTATGACTTGTGTAACCGAAATAA
>NW_010965649.1:122393-125682 GCF_000463585.1 Tarenaya hassleriana
TTTCGGTGACATTGTAATCCGTTTTCATACTCATCAATCTTGATGCAAGAGATAAACGTGACTGACCTTCTTTACATCCTTCATAGATAGGATGATTTGCCATATCCAACATGTCGAAAAACCGTTTTGTTTCGACGTTTGGCTCCTCCTGATCTTGTGATGAGTTTTGCTCAACCAATGCCCTAGGAAAAACATCTATCACCATTTCAACACAAGGATTTCTTACATCTTCATCTACATCATACCTCTGCTCGGCCAACACATGTTGTCCCGTTATGATTGTCCGAACTTCTTCTCCATGAAATCGCCAAATATAATAATCTTCGACAAATCCCCTTCGAAATAGATGTTTACAAACATCTTCTGTACTGCGATATTTAAAATTGCGACAACTTGTACATGGACATAGCATTTTTCCACGTTCTTGGCACAACGGCTGCATGGAAGCAAAATTCATAAACTGTTCCAAACCGGTAATGAATTCTTGAGTTACCTCTTTTGTAATCGAAACAACTCTTTCATATATCCACTGCCGGGACGAACGAATATTCCGATTTATTGAAGAAGCCATTATTAGGAGAATTTTTGGTGTAAGAATAGCAGATGAATGATTTAGAGAGTGGTTTGGGAGAAAAATGGCCGGATGGTTTAAATAGACAACTATTCCAACGGACGTCCGTTAGAAATCCGTTGAAAATTTTGTCAACCGTTAAACTTTTCAACGGATATCCGTTGGAAAGTTTCTCTATTTAAAGCACCCGGCCATAATTCGCCCAAACCACTCTCTAAATCATTCTTATACTATTCTTTTACCAACAATTCTCCTAAAAATGACATCTTCAACAAATCCGAATATTCGTTCGTCTCGACAGTGGATATACGAAAGAGTTGATTCGATTACAAAAGAGGTAACGCAAGAATTCATTAACGGTTTGGAACAGTTTATGAATTTTGTTTCTATGCAGCCGTTGTGTCAAGAACGTGGAAAAATGCTATGTCCATGTACAAGTTGTCGCAATTTTAAGTATCGCAGTACAGAAGATGTTTGTAAACATCTATTTCGAAGGGGATTTGTGGAAGATTATTATATTTGGCGATTTCATGGAGAAGAAGTTCGGACAATCACAACGGGACAACATGTCTCGGCCGAGCAGAGGTATGATGTAGATGAAGATGTAAGAAATCCTTATGTTGAAATGGTGACAGATGCTTTTCCTGGGGCGCCATTGGCTGAGCAAAACTTATCACAAGATCAGGAGGAGCCAAACGTCGAAACAAAACGGTTTTTCGACATGTTGGATATGGCAAATCATCCTATCTATGAAGGATGTAAAGAAGGTCAGTCACGTTTATCTCTTGCATCAAGATTGATGAGTATGAAAACGGATTACAATGTCACCGAAAATTGCATGGATTCATTTTGTCAAACGTTGCGTGAATATTTACCTGAAAATAACGAAGCTCCAGAATCGTATTATGATACGAAGGCTATGTTGAAGAATTTGGGAATGCCTTATGAAAAGATTGATGTTTGCAAAAATGGTTGCATGCTGTACTGGGGTGAAGAAAAAGAATTGGTTAGGTGTAAATTCTGTGGGACTAACAGATACCGTCCGAGTAAGAATGTACGGAGACAAACTCCTTTTGCCAGTTGTCTACTTCCTCGCTGCCCTTGCACATTACCATAAATGTGCGAGGCACTTCCGGTATCCAATACCCCCACGATGTAGAAGTAAAAAAAAGCCTCTATAACGAAGACACCAGAAGTCGATGCTTCTCTAAGCTTCTTCTTCTCCTGATCTTCCAGGTAGAGTCTACAATTTCTGTACCAATGCCCAACGGCATGACAAAAATTAACTCTCTTCCTTTTTGGACTTAGGCTTAGGTTCAATGACAACGCTTGTCACTTTCCTCTTGCCCTTGCTCTTAGAACGCTTCCTTTCGCTGGAACTCTTTCTAACAATTACTATATTGTTGAGTTTTCCTGTGATCTCATGAGCGAATCTAATTCCTAAGAGATCGATTCTAGGGTTTGCGCAGCGGATGTAAAACAAAATTTTTGATGAAACCCTAGAACCTATCATGCATGATCTTGTAGAAACGTTAGAACGCTTACCTCAATCGATCCGGGGCCTGTATCAATTGATCTGTTCGTCCGATCACTATAGACAGGAAGAATACATTGCCCTCTACACGTATCCACACGGCGGAAAGGATTCCAACGGTTGGAACTTGTCTGCTAGGACTAAAGAACGCTTTCTTCTTTGCGCAAAGGATTCAAGGATCTTTCTCTTTGCTTTTTTACTCTTCAAACCTCTCCCTAGGGTCTGAAAATCGTGCTGAGAGTGTTGGTTGGCGTTCCCCAAAGTTAATTCCCCTTAAAACCCTAATTAGAGCGAGTTTAGTAAATCCCGACGTCTGGACCGATCGGTCCAGGCCTGGACCGATCAGTCTGGAGCTTTTAAACGTCTAGACCGATCGGTCTGGAACAATTTCCGGACCTCACACGTTACCTCTGGACCGACCGGTCTACGTCTAGACCGATCGGTCTGGGTTAGCTGGACCGATCGGTCCAGACCTTCTAGACCGGTCGGTCTGGCCTCCGCTCCACCGGGAATTTCTCGTCTCTACTCGCGCATTCGTCCTTTCCTGTGTGTGTGACCCTGTAGGCTCATCCGATATAGCAGTATAACACGAAATCTCTTATTTCGGTTACACAAGTCATAGGCGGTCTCTAGCAAGACACTATGACTACCTATCTCGAATAGAGTTTGTTCGTGATCCTACGAACGCCAACGATGATTCCGTTTGATGATCCTTTTGTATCACGATATCATATGTCGAATATAAGGCATGGACAAGCCACCTTATCTGATTCGACTGCTTTCTCGTTCACTGAGTTCGACTGTCTGAAATAGACGACGTTCATCTATAGTGCGGCCACACATTTCTATAGTCTCGCTCACACGAGGGGCCCAGCGATATCTCTCTCTTTTACGAGAGGTACAAATCCCGTCTTGACTATCTACAATCCAGCACATGATTCGTTTCGTACCTGATACACGCCTTTATAGTCCTCCTGTTACGCAAGACGCTTGACGTAATCAAAGTACACAACTCCTCATGTTGGATTCCGTAGATATCTCAGATCTTAGGATCCAATCATGGAACCGTCATATGAGATTCAAGTCATGACGACAGTCCATGTGACAAAATCTCATACGGGTCAATCCAGCATTCCGTTCTCCAACGAATACCTATGATTGTGATCGTATCCAATACCTATGAT
>NW_010965649.1:125853-127752 GCF_000463585.1 Tarenaya hassleriana
AATGCTTCCTTTCGCTGGAACTCTTTCAAACAATTACCATATCACTCTTTCCGTGGCTCTTAGCCTTCTTTTAGAATGACACATTCTATTGATCAACTATCAAAGAATCGTCCATGTCCTCTAATTGCTTACGCAATTTCGAAGTCACGTTTCCAAACATCAAGCTAGACTTGTCCGGATCATCATCCATATGCTTCCAATAAGCATCAATGATTGATCTAGAAGCCGTGGTAAGAGATTTATCCTTCATAAGGACAGATCGCATCGTCAACTTCGGTATACTAACGGTCGACGCTATGTTCTATAGAAAAATATAAAATAGAACGAAAACACATCTACATGCAGATTCTATCAATGATCTACTACGAGCTAGTCCATCATCAATCAGCGACAATACATTAATGATCTACTACCATCTAGTCCATCACCAATCAATGACAACATGATGCATATACAAGCTATATTCCCATAAAGAAAAATAACCCTACAATATTTCTCTATATGGGACTAAGATCCGTATTTCACATAAGAATGAGCTGTTACACTCAGCCTTACGCTATTTAGGTAGACATCTAATGTCAATCACATCCAATGTGACTCTTAGATCTTTTATGAGACTATGATATCGAATATCATTGCATACTCGTCTCATCTGTACCATTAAGTCTCAAGTCAAACTTGACAACTCAACCTAGAAGGTAAACCATATTCAAGCTGTGGGAACCACGATTTTCCACCCTGCCTCACAAAGATAATCCAGCACGCTCATCTGTACCATTACGGACGATCGATGCCTTGACAGGCGCTCTAATAATGGGAGGTACACGCTTAGCATTACATAAATAAGGGGTTTTTGAAACCACATTCAGATCAAGCATCTACTTTCAAGCTATGAGAACCACCATTTCTCCATCTTGCCTCACCAAGATAATACGGCACACCCAGCTTTGGCATGGCCCATGACACGTACGATCGAGGCCTTGACAAGTGCTTTACTCGTAGAGCTCCTAGATCTAACTGGTTTCTGTGCAACGATTGTACCATCCTGATCAAAGATCAATTGTTGTTCCTTGATCAGATGTATTACATAATCCGGAATGGACAATCCAATCGATTATGCAATCCCAATCCCGAAGCTCCCACTCAATCAAACATATCTAATATCTTGATTAAGTTACATGCATTCATTCACTATGGACCATCCATAAGAGAGAATCATGTTATTCTGAATCACAGTTGATCGGTTTTAAGCAACGATTGCTCAAACCAGATCCCGAAACGCAAAATCAAATTTTGGTGAAGCGTCGGGTCCTAGACCGATCGGTCTAAGCGGTTCGGTCTTCGGGTCTGCGTCGGTCCGTTCGGTCTGGAATGGTCAATCCGTTCGGTCTGACTCTTCAGTCCGTTCGGTCTGACTCTCCAGACCGTTCGGTCCAGACCAATGGTCCGGACTCTTGCCCCTTCGGACCTTTTCTCTCGGACTAGTGACCTAGATCGGACGGACTGGCTAAGCAGTCTGTTCGGTCTACACACCTTAGTCCGTTCGGTCCAACATATTGGTCCGAACAGACTGGATCGTCTAGCCCAGAGAAACGACGAACCCTAGACCATCCGGTCCAGAGGACCAGACCGTTCGGTCTAGGCGGAAAAACGCGATCAGATCACGTTCTTCGTCGTTTCGGTCCCGATTCAGATCCGATTTCGACCCCGTTTTCGCCTGCGAACTCAGAACAGAAGCCTCTTGCATACTATGCAACAAAGAACATGAAATCTACCCTAGATCCATAATCAAATCATGCATAGCATCAATAGCAAACACGGATTCAAACAATTCAAATCCTAAAACGTGCGTGATCGGGTTCTAACAAAATCATGCAGAGCAACCAGGCTCTGATACCA
>NW_010965649.1:127988-128727 GCF_000463585.1 Tarenaya hassleriana
AAGAATACCTTGCCCTCTACACGTATCCACACCTCGGGATGGATTCCAACCTTTGGAACTTGTCTGCTAGGACTCGAATCTTCTATTCGATGATGTGCTTTGAGAAAACGAGATTTTTGTCACTTCTTCAACCCTCTAGACTCTCCAAAAAGGTCTGAAGAAGTTCTTTCTTTCGGCTTCTTAGTGTTAGGGTTATTAATCTCCTCTTATTCAAGTGATTAACCCTAGATCCGGATTTTAAAATTAAATCTGAAACCCAGACCGAACGGACTGCTTAGTAGTCCGTTCGGTCTGGACACTTGGTCCGTTCGAACCAGTCTCATAACTTGGTCCGTTCGGTCCGACGGGTCAGTCCGTTCGGTCCAACACTTGGTCCGTTCGGACTGGACTCTCTAGTCCGTTCGTTCCAACAATTCGGTCCGTTCGGACTAGATGCTCCGGTCCGTTCGGTCTACTCCTAGACCGGACGATCTAGACCTCTTGTCCAGATTTCTCGACGTTTTCTCGTGCATTTGTCCTTCCCTGCGTGTGTGACCCTGTAGGCTCATTCGATATAGTAGTATAACCCGAAATCTCTATTCCGGATATACAGCATTCCGTTCTCCAACGAATACCTATGATTGTGATCGTATCCAAATACCTATGATCATCTATATGATCATCAATCACACATCATACTAGTCCTATTATGTCATCATTCCCATAATGACACAAGACTAGGGAGTTAAGTATCATTCAT
>NW_010965649.1:130974-133649 GCF_000463585.1 Tarenaya hassleriana
TCTCTAGCAAGACACTATGACTATCTATCTCGAATAGAGTTTGTTCGTGATCATACGAACGCCGGTGATGATTCCGGTTGATGATCCTTTTGTATCATGATATCATATGTCGAACATAAGGCATGGACAAGCCACCTTATCTGATTCGACTGCTTTCTCGTTCACTGAGTTCGACTGTCTGAAATAGACGACGTTCGTCTATAGTGCGGCCACACATTTCTACAGTCTCGCTCACACGAGGGGCCCAGCGATATCTCTCTCTTTTACGAGAGGTACAAATCCCGTCTTGACTATCTACAATCCAGCACATGATTCGTTTCGTACCTGATACACGCCTTTATAGTCCTCCTGTTACGCAAGACGCTTGACGTAATCAAAGTACACAACTCCTCATGTTGGATTCCGTAGATATCTCAGGTCTTAGGATCCAATCATGGAACCGTCATATGAGATTCAAGTCATACGCTATGACAGTGATCGTATCCAATACCTATGATCATCTCTATAATCATCAATCACACATCATACTAGTCTTATTATGTCATCATTCCCATAATGACACAAGACTAGGGAGTTAAGTATCATTCATAATGACACATGGATTTCATAACACATCTAGTATGCAAGAACATGTAATGAATCAAATACTCTCATAAACCATAGAAAGTATCAATACATCAAATGTATCTAAATAAAGCTCATAAATAGTACATCATAGAGCACTAAACCAACATATATCATTCTTTCCGTGGCTCTTAGCCTTCTTTTAGAATGACACATTCTATTGATCAACTATCAAAGAATCGTCCATGTCCTCTAATTGCTTACGCAATTTCGAAGTCACGTTTCCAAACATCAAGCTAGACTTGTCCGGATCATCATCCATATGCTTCCAATAAGCATCAATGATTGATCTAGAAGCCGTGGTAAGAGATTTATCCTTCATAAGAACAGATCGCATCGTCAACTTCGGTATACTACCGGTCGACGCTATGTTCTATAGAAAAAGATAAAATCAAAACGAAAACACATCTACATGCAGATTCTATCAATGATCTACTACCAGCTAGTCCATCACCAATCAGCGACAATACATTAATGATCTACTACCATCTAGTCCATCACCAATCAATGACAACATGATGCATATACAAGCTATATTCCCATAAAGAAAAATAACCCTACAATATTTCTCTATATGGGACTAAGATCCGTATTTCACATAAGAATGAGCTGTTACACTCAGCCTTATGCTATTTAGGTAGACATCTAATGTCAATCACATCCAATGTGACTCTTAGATCTTTTATGAGACTATGATATCGAATATCATTGCATACTCGTCTCATCTGTACCATTAAGTCTCAAGTCAAACTTGACAATTCAACCTAAGGTAAACCATATTCAAGCTGTGGGAACCACGATTTCCCACCCTACCTCACAAAGATAATCCAGCACGCTCATCTGTACCATTACGGACGATCGATGCCTTGACAGGCGCTCTAATAATGGGAGATACACGCTTAGCATTACATAAATAAAGGGTTTTTGAAACCACATTCAGATCAAGCATCTACTTTCAAGCTATGAGAACCACCATTTCTCCATCTTGCCTCACCAAGATAGCACGGCACACACAGATTTGGCATGGCCCATGACACGTACGATCGAGGCCTTGACAAGTGCTTTACTCGTAGAGCTCCTAGATCTAACTGGTTTCTGTGCAACGATTGTACCATCCTGATCAAAGATCAATTGTTGTTCCTTGATCAGATGTATTACATAATCCGAATAGAATGTCCATTCGATTATGTAATCCCAATCCCGAAGCTCCCAGACAATCAGGCATATCCAATATCTTGATCAAGTTACATGCATTCATTCACTATGGACCATCTAGTGGGAGATTGTTGGTTGTAATGCTCTAGGATGATTCGTGATATGACCTAGACCGATCGGTCTAGGCCTAGACCGATCGGTCTAAGCGGTTCGGTCTTCGGGTCTGCGTCGGTCCGTTCGGTCTGGAATGGTCAATCTGTTCGGTCTGACTCTTCAGTCCGTTCGGTCTTGCCTCTTCGGACCTTCTCTCTCGGACTAGTGACAGGCCGGAGGGAGACTAGTGACCTAGATCGGACGGACTGGCTAAGCAGTCTGTTCGGTCTACACACCTTAGTCCGTTCGGTCCAACATATTGGTCCGAACAGACTGGATCGTCTAGCCCAGAGAAACGACGAACCCTAGACCATCCGGTCCAGAGGACCAGACCGTTCGGTCTAGGCGGAAAAACGCGATCAGATCACGTTCTTCGTCGTTTCGGTCCCGATTCAGATCCGATTTCGATCCCGTTTTTGCCTGCGAACTCAGAACAGAAGCCTCTTGCATACTATGCAACAAAGAACATGAAATCTACCCTAGATCCATAATCAAATCATGCACAGCATCAATAGCAAACACGGATTCAAACAATTCAAATCCTAAAACGTGCGTGATCGGGTTCTAACAAAATCATGCAAAGTAACCAGGCTCTGATACCACTGTTGGGTTTTCCTGGGATCTCATAAGCGAATCCTATTCCTAAGAGATCAGTTCTAGGGTTTGCGCAGCGGATGAAAAACAAAATTTTTTGATGAAACCCTAAAACCTATCATGCATGATCTTGTAGAAACGATAGAACG
>NW_010965649.1:133681-137249 GCF_000463585.1 Tarenaya hassleriana
CTGTTTCAATTGATGTGTTTGTCCGATCACTATAGGCAGGGAGAATACCTTGCCCTCTACACGTATCCACACCTCGGGATGGATTCCAACCTTTGGAACTTGTCTGCTAGGACTCGAATCTTCTATTCGATGATGTGCTTTGAGAAAACGAGATTTAGGTCACTTCTTCAACCCTCTAGACTCTCCAAAAAGGTCTGAAGAAGTTCTTTCTTTCGGCTTCTTAGTGTTAGGGTTATTAATCTCCTCTTATTCAAGTGATTAACCCTAGATCCGGATTTTAAAATTAAATCCGAAACCCAGACCGAACGGACTGCTTAGTAGTCCGTTCGGTCTGGACACTTGGTCCGTTCGAACCAGTCTCATAACTTGGTCCGTTCGGTCCGACGGGCCAGTCCGTTTGGTCCAACACTTGGTCCGTTCGGACTGGACTCTCTAGTCCGTTCGTTCCAACAATTTGGTCCGTTCGGACTAGATGCTCCGGTCCGTTCGGTCTACTCCTAGACCGGACGGTCCGGACCTCTGTCCAGATTTCTCGACGTTTTCTCGTGCATTTGTCCTTCCCTGCGTGTGTGACCCTGTAGGCTCATTCGATATAGTAGTATAACCCGAAATCTCTATTCCGGATATACAAGTCATAAGCGGTCTCTAGCAAGACACTATGACTACCTATCTCGAATAGAGTTTGTTCGTGATCTTACGAACGCCAGTGATGATTCCGGTTGATGATCCTTTTGTATCACGATATCATATGTCGAATATAAGGCATGAACGAGCCTTATTATGTCATCATTCCCATAATGACACAAGACTATGGAGTTAAGTATTATTCATAATGATACATGGATTTCATAACACATCTAGTATGCAAGAACATGTAATGAATCAAATATTGTCATAAACCATAGAAAGTATCAATACATCAAATGTATCTAAATAAAGCTCATAAACAGTACATCATAGAGCACTAAACCAACAGGTTGAAGTATCAGGCTGACGACAACGAGATTTCCTGTCTCATGTTGGGAAGCATGGCCTCGAATCTGCAGAGACAGTTTGAGCGGAAGAACATGTTTGATATGATCAACCAGCTCAAGACCATGTTTGAGGAGCTAGCGCGTAATGAAAAGTACAAGACGCTGAAAGCTCTGGTGAAGACGGAGATGCCGAGAGGTAGCTCTGTCAACACCCACATCCTCAACATGAGAGCTCATATTGAGGAACTTGAGCGTATGAGAGTGAAGCTCGATGGAGACTTGGCCGTGGACCTGATCCTGATGTCATTGCCCGAGGACTATAATCAGTTCGTGATGCAGTACCATATGCACGGGATGACTAAGAGCTTAGCCGAACTGCATGGGATGCTGAAATCGACCGAGCAGGATATCGTGGTCCCTAAGACTGTGCTTGCTATTGAGAAAAACTCTGGCTAGAAGCGGCGGGTAAAGCGAAAAAGAAGGAGGCGAAAAAGGCAAAAGTTGCCTCTAGCCTAAGTCTAAACCTTATAAGGGTGACTGTCATTATTGCGGAGTGTCTGGACACTGAAAGCGTAATTGTCACCTTTACTTGGAGGATCTGAAGGATAAGAAACTTGGTGAAGCTTCTGCCTCAGGTATTCATGTTATAGAAGCTAACATCTGTACTACATCTTCGTGGGTATTGGATACCGGAAGTGCCTCACACATTTGTGGAAATGTGCAGGGACTAAGAAGAAGTAGGATGCTAGCAAAGGGAGAAGCGGATCTGCGCATCAGAAATGGAGCAAGAGTTGCTACATTATGTGTTGGCGTTTATGATTTGCATATTCCTTCTGAACTTGTTTTAGAATTAAGTAATTGTTATTATGTGCCTACGATTAGCAGAAACATCATTTCTATTTCATGTCTGGATTTGGATGGTTTTCGATTTGTGATTGAGAACTCGAGTTTGATGATTTATCGAAGCAATATTTACTATGGTAATGGTTATCTGGTGAATGGTTTATACGTCTTGAATGATCAGCCTTCGAACTCGACATCATCTATCTATAACGTGAGTGCCAAACGGTTTAAGCCGAACGATTTAAACTCGCCTTCCTCTGGCATTGTCGTCTAGGCCATATAAATGAGAAGTGCATTCAGAAGCTTCATCATGAAGGTCTTCTGGATTCATTTGACTTTGAGTCTCTTGAGTCTTGCGAGTCTTGTTTTATGGGCAAGATGACGAAGCATCCTTTCAAGGGAAAAGGACAGAGAGCGACAGAGTTATTGGTTCTCATACATAGTGATGTATGCGGACGAATGAGTTGTCCAGCTAGAGGAGGTTATCTGTATTTCGTTACGTTCACTGATGATTTCAGTCGATACGGTTATGTCTATTTGATGAGACATAAGTCTGAAACACTTGAAATGTTCAAGGCTTTCAGAAACGAAGTACAGAACTAGCTCGGCAAGACGATCAAGACACTTCGATCTGATTGTGGTGGCGAGTATATGAGCCAAGAGTTCTATGACTATCTGGTTGATTGTGGTATTGTATCACAATTAACTCCTCCTGGAATGCCACAGTGGAATGGCGTTTCTGAATGGAGGAACCAAACACTGTTAGACATGGTTCGGTCGATGATGAGTCAGACAGATCTTGCGAAGTCTTTTTGGGGCTATGCTTTAGAGACCGCTGCGTACTTGCTAAATAGGAGTCCAACGAAGTCGGCTGAAACGACGCCATATGAGATATAGACGGGGAAACGTCGCGCGTTGTCGTTTGTCAAGATTTTGGGGTTGCGACGCTTACGTGAAGCGTCAAATAACTGATAAGTTATCCTCCAAATATGATAAGTGTTTATTTGTAGGCTACCCTAAGGAAACTAAAGATTACTACTTCTACATTCTGGCAGAGAACAAGGTGTTCATTGCCACGAATGCGACTTTTATGGAGCGAGAGTTCGTCTCCAAAAGAGTCAGTGGGAGTAGGATCGAACTTGAGGAAGTTCGAGAGCAACAAGTAGACGATGAGCCGAGTAAACAAGTTGAAAACGTTCAACCTGTTTAACTGCCGGTTGTGACTCAATCTTCGACTAGTGACCTCAGAGGTCAGGTAGGATTCGCACCACGAGCCTGTAAAATATGGATTTCTCATGATTGGGAATGAGGAGCTCATGTTATTAGAACATGATGAGCCTATCACATACCCAGAGGCTATGTCGAGTCCCGACTCAGAGAAATGGCGCGAGACTATGAAGTCCGAGATGCAATCCATGTCAAACAACCAAGTATGGATTCTAATTGATGCATCTGAAGGGATAAACCCATCGGATGCAAGTGGATATTCAAGTGGAAGGCCGACATGGATGACAACGTGCACACGTACAAGGCACGACTTGTGGCGAAAGGATTCCGTCAAATTCATGGTATTGACTATGATGAGACCTTTTCGCCTGTAGTTATGCTGAAGTTCATCAGGATCCTGCTTGCCATAACTACATATTACGACTATGAGATATGGCAAATGGATGTCAAGACTGTGTTCCTTAACGGGAACTTGATCGAGGATGTGTACATGACACAACCCGAAGGTTTTGTCGATCCAAGGA
>NW_010965649.1:138478-141424 GCF_000463585.1 Tarenaya hassleriana
CAAATGGATGTCAAGACCGCGTTCCTTAACGGGAACTTGTTCGAGGATGTGTACATGACACAACCCGAAGGTTTTGTCGATCCAAAGAACCCGGGGAAAGTGTGCAAGCTTCAAATGTCCATTTATGGACTGAAGCAGGTTTCGAGGAGATGGAACCTTCGTTCTGATGAGACAATCAAAAGGTTTGGTTTCTCACAGAACGAAGATGAGCCATGTGTTTACAAGAAGGTTAATGGGAGCACAATAGTTTTTCTAGGTTTGTTTGTGGATGACATTCTGCTAATAGGGAATGACGTTCCTACCTTGCAAGACGTGAAGTCTTGGCTAGGAACGCAGTTTTCTATGAAAGACCTAGGAGAAGCGGCCTATATTTTAGGCATAAAGATCTATAGAGATAGATCGAGGCGGCTTCTAGGATTGAGTCAGAGTACTTACATCGATAAGGTCTTGAAACGGTTCATGATGAAAGATTCCAAGAAAGGAACCTTATCGATGAGCAGTGGCACAGTTCTCTGTAAGAGTCAGTGTCCTACAACACCTGATGAACGAGAACGCATGGATCGGATTCCATATGCTTCGGCAATTGGATCCATCATGTATGCCATGCTTTGTACTCGAGCCACCATATGTCGCTCCTCCACCTAAGGTACCACCCGTTCCTTTCCCCTCTCGATTGAAGAAGCATGCTGAGGACACACAATTTTCTAGATTTGCTGATATGCTTCGAAAGTTGGACGTTACGATGCCTTTCTATGAAGCGATGCCTCAGATCCCCTCTTATGCGAAATTTTTTAGAGATATTTTGACTAAGAATAGGGTGATTGGGAAGGAGACAGTAGCCTTGAGCACAGAGGTGAGCGTTGCAATTCTACAGCATGAGTTGCCACGGAAGAGATCTGATCCACGTAGTTTTTCGATTCCCTGCAAAATCAGAAACATTGAGATTGACCGTGCATTGTGCGATCTTGGTGCCAGTGTGAGTTTGCTTCCATTGTCTATCTATAAGAAGCTCAACATTGGAGATCTCAAGCCGACGAGGATGGCACTACAGCTTGCGGATAGATCCGTCAAGTATCCTGCAGGTATTCTCGAGGACGTCCCATTGAAGGTCGGAGATTACTATGTTCCCATAGATTTTATTGTTTTAGACATGGATGAGGACTCGAAGATACCGATTATATTAGGCCGACTATTCTTAAACACATCCGATGCGGTGGTTCGTGTTCGTGCTGGTCGTCTTACGATGAAAATAGGTGATGAAACTGTTGAGTTCACCCTAGATCACAACATGAAACAACCATCCAACACTGACTCAGCATGCTACATCGATGTGCACGAGATCTTGACTCAGAAAGACTTCGATCAGTTCCGAGACGTTGATCCACTTGAAATATCCCTCCATGCATCGAATGAGAGTATATACAACAATTGGAAGGATATTCGGGAGCTTACGTAGGCATTAGAGGATGGAACGGAGAAACAATTCGAGCTTGCATTCTGACTTGACCGAGTCAAGTATTGACTCGGACCGAGTCAACTCTCTGGAGGTTTTAGAAGCTCTTTTAGCTTCTAGCTCGATGTGCACCCGTGTTGACTCGACCTCCTTGTATTCTGACTCGGACCGAGTCAGTTCTCTGAGCAAAGTTGAGCTACTTCTTACCGTCGAAACCGAGCTAGCGCAGAACACCTCGAACCCTCTATGACGACCACCCTAGATATTCTAGAGCCCAGAGAGCCACCATTTAGCACAGGGATGCTGAATAAAGCAGATTGGAGTTTAGCGAAAGCCCCGAAGGTGGAGATGAAGCCCTTACCTCAAGGGCTTAGGACACAGGAACACACACACACGGATAGGAACACAGGACCAACATTGGGAGAGGTACATATCCCACTCATAATTCTATATCCGTGTTTAAACCTTCCATTACAGGTCGTCAAGTAGGGGCAATGAACAAGAGAGGATCAAAACGAGCAAAATCATCACTCAAACATTCACAAGATCCACCTCCTTCACAAGTTTGGAAACCCAAGGAGGATAGACAGCTTAAGCACGCACGAAGTAAAAAAGATGCGCTTAACGCTCAACATCCAGGGTGGCGAAAGATCGATCATCTTCGCCTCTTAGACCCTCCCATCATTTGAGCAAGATAGGTTGAGCTAATGACGTTAAACAAGCGCTTCTCGGGAGGCAACCTGAGCATTAGGTAACTTTTCTTTTCTTTGTAGCATAGGTAGTAGAGACCATGATTGTATTCTAGATCTTTCGTTGACATATCGAAATCTATTGCTATCATTATGATTTTGTTCGGATAACGTTTGTTGTTCTATGAGCGTTCACACCGACACACGAGAGATGAGAATCGGCTTTCGAGAGATGACATTGGAAGGATTCCGATTCATAGAGTGTGTGAGAGCGAACGGATTTCGCAGAGCTAAGTTTCTCTATCCCTCTTATTGGTTCCTTTGATATGTTGTCTTCGACTCTATTGGTTTAGTGCTCTATGATGTACTGTTTATGAGCTTTATTTAGATACATTTGATGTATTGATACTTTCTATGGTTTATGAGATCCATGTATCATTATGAATGATACTTAACTCCCTAGTCTTGTGTCATTATGGGAATGATGACATAATAAGAGTAGTATGATGTGTGATTGATGATCATATAGATGATCATAGGTATTTGGATACGATCACAATCACAGGTATTCGTTGGAGAACGGAATACTGGATTGACCCGCATGAGATTGTCACATGGACTAGCGCCATGACTTGAATCTCATATGACGGTTCCATGATTGGATCCTAAGACCTGAGATATCTACGGAATCCAACATGAGGAGTTGCGTGCTTTGATTATGTCAAACGTCCTGCGTAACAGGAGAACTATAAAGGCGTGTATCAGGTAGAAACGAATCATGTGCTGGATTGTAGATAGTCAAGA
>NW_010965649.1:141805-144293 GCF_000463585.1 Tarenaya hassleriana
CACACACACAAGAAAGGACGAATGCGCGAAAAGAGACGAGAAAATCCCGGTGGAGTGGAGGCCAGACCGACCGGTCCAGAGGTAACGTGTGAGGTCCGAAAATTTTTCCAGACCGATCGGTCCGGACATGGACCGATCGGCAGACGTTAAAAAGCTCCAAACCGATTGGTCCAGACGTCGGGATTTACTAAACTCGCTCTAGTTAGCATTTTAAGTGGGGTTAACTTAGTGGAACGCCTCCTAACTCTTTTGGCACGATTTTTCAGACCCTAGGAAGAGGTTTGGAGAGTGAGAAAGCTAAGAGAAAGATCCCTAAAACCCTTGCGTAAAGAAGAAAGCGTTCTTCAGTCCTAGCAGACAAGTTCCAACCGTTGGAATCCTTTCCGCCTTGTGGATACGTGTGGACGGTGTATGGTTCGAGTCTGGGGGGTGGATAGATCCTTCACACATTCAGGTCTATCTACTTAGGATTGCATTTAGTTTAGGTGCATTATATCATGACATATAGACTTAGGAAAATTTTCACTTTTTGCATACCACTTTGCATTAGTTGCATTCACACGTCTTTTTTTATCTTCATATTGTTGGGAATCTACGGGTTCCTAGCATGCGATCAAATCGATGTAGGGTTTGGTTTACTAGGTTTCATGCAGCGGAAGAAAGATCTAAACCTAGTCAAATGTCACACACAAACCAAACTTGCAAAACCCGAAAGATCGTGTATATCACCAAGGGAATCGTTACTTACCTCGTTCTCGATGAAACTTGAAGTTAATTTCGATCCGGAGCCTGCTCTAAATCACCTAGGATTGAAGTTACAGTCCCTCTATACGTATCCACACCGACGGGAAGGATTCCAAACGATTTGGAACGAATCTGCTAGGATTTGTGAAGAAAAGGGTAACTCAAGAGACGAGATCCAATCTCGGGACAATAGAAATTGAAGAGAACAGGTTCTCTAGGGTTCTAGGATGTTTCTCTGAGTTTTAGGGTGGCCTTAATTAAGTTTTGACGAAATCCCAAACTTAAATAAGCTTAGAAAACCCTAAAATCGAATTTTGGAAAGTTTCCCAGATCCCGGTCCGCCGGACCAGGCTTAGTCCGAGGCTCGCGGACCGCCTGACCTGAAGGCTTGGTCCGGCGGACCACGTGTGGTCAGCTCCGGACCAAGACCCTTCTTGGTCTTTCCGATCCGCCTGGCTTCAGTCTCGGTCCGTCTGACCTGGTGTCTGGAGTTGGTCAAATGGACCAGACTTGGACAGATGACCTCCTGACTGACTTCCGGACCTCCTGGGCTGACCGACTTGGTCCGGGGCTGACCAAAGTTGGTCAGCTCCGGACCAACGCACTGAGAACTTCTTTTCGTGCTCGTTTCGGGCAGATCTCGTTTCCATTCATCGGATTTTTCACGTATAAGTCCATCCCTAGTGGTGTGTGATCCTGTAGGCCCATTCTAAGTGGTAGTGACTTTGGGAACCTTTCCCGAACCACAAGTCATGGTTAGCCTCTAGCAAGATGCCATGACCACCCACTTAGAATTGAGTTAGAGGTAATCTAACCAAGGCATTAACAGCTCGAATTCTGATCCTTTGTCTCACGATATCATAAGTTGAACAAGGGCATAGTTTGAGCCACCCTTCTAGTTCAACCGCTTTCTCGTCTTGGCAAATCGACTAATAAAATAGATGCAACTTCATCTATAGTGTGGCCACGCATTTATCATAGTCCGACTTCCCATGAGAGGGCCCAACGATATCTCTCCTGTTAAGGAGGTGACAAGTCCCATATTGCATGTTTACTATCTCCATACGATTCGTGAACGTATCTGATCAACGTCGTTATAATCATCTGGTTAAAGACGACGTTTGACGCAGTCAAGACACGCCACTGCTCATATCAGATACTCTAGACATCTCAGGTATGAGGATCCAAGAACGAACCGACGTATGAGATTCAAGTCATGACTCTTGTCCATGTGACAATCTCATGCGGGTCATCCAGTCACTCGTTCACAGCGAGTACCCATGATTGTGATATGCATCCAGTGCATTGATCACACCTCATGCTAGTCTTAATTCATCATTATTCCCATAATGATGACTGACTAGGGAATTTAGAATCATTCTCTAATGATTCAAGGATGCCGAAATACAATAAACATGCCAATCGTATAACAGGAAAAATAAAACATCCATGAATCAATGAATCAATACAAAGTCAAATGTCATATCACGGATCATCCTAGAGCATTACAACCAACACATATAGATGGGTTTTTTTGTTAGGTTTGCATGATTGCATTTGACATATAGATTTAAGTTCATATAGGTTCACGTGCATACCTTGAAAACCCGTTTTGAACATCATTTGGAAGATTTGTGGGATGATAGAGTAAGAATATCTTGATGATCTAGTGATGTTGTAGAACGTGGTTGAACCGTGTCAAATTGATAGTTCTCCAGACTTTCTATATATAGTTTGTGGGATG
>NW_010965649.1:145440-148219 GCF_000463585.1 Tarenaya hassleriana
GGATTGTAGATAGTCAAGACGGGATTTGTACCTCTCGTAAAAGAGAGAGATATCGCTGGGCCCCTCGTGTGAGCGAGACTGTAGAAATGTGTGGCCGCACTATAGACGAGCGTCGTCTATTTCATACAGTCGAACTCAGTGAACGAGAAAGCAGTCGAATCATATAAGGTGGCTCGTCCATGCCTTATGATCGACATATGATATTGCGATGCGAAAGGATCATCAGCCGGAATCATCTCTGGCGTTCGTAAGATCACGAACAAACTCTATTCGAGATAGGTAGACATAGTGTCTTGCTAGAGACCGCCTATGACTTGTATATCCGAAATAGGTGCATTGATCACACCTCATGCTAGTCTTAATTCATCATTATTCCCATAATGATGACTGACTAGGGAATTTAGAATCATTCTCTAATGATTCAAGGATGCCGAAATACAATAAACATGCCAATCGTATAACAGGAAAAATAATACATCCATGAATCAATGAATCAATACAAAGTCAAATGTCATATCACGGATCATCCTAGAGCATTACAACCAACACATATAGATGGGTTTTTTTGTTAGGTTTGCATGATTGCATTTGACATATAGATTTAAGTTCATATAGGTTCACGTGCATACCTTGAAAACCCGTTTTGAACATCATTTGGAAGATTTGTGGGATGATAGAGTAAGAATATCTTGATGATCTAGTGATGTTGTAGAACGTGGTTGAACCGTGTCAAATTGATAGTTCTCCAGACTTTCTATATATAGTTTGTGGGATGGTGTTGTTATTTGGAACCTACGGAATTGAAACGACAATATCTAGGTTATAAGTTTCGTTTAGGACTTTTTTCGACTCTTACAGGTCGATGAAATCTAGTTCAACGAATATCTTGGGAAAATAAAGCATCTCGACACTCTGCTGTCAGAATTTCGTCAACGAAAATCGTTCGAGGACATAAGTGCATCGTTCGATGGTTCGGGTCTAAGTTGTGGGTCGGACATCGCATTGAGAAAGAAAAAAAAGAGAAGAAAAAAAAAGAAAGGAAAAAAAAAGAGAGAGCGAAAAGCGTTGTCCTTCAATTCAATGTCCTAGAAACCCGAGATGCCAGCGTTTGATAGAAAAATTCTACAAAAAGGTAAAAATCCAGGTATGAAGAAGAACTAAGTTCGAAGAGGCTAAGTTGAGATAAGGATGGATTGAAATATGCTTGGTAAGTTGTAGACATTCTAATGGGTTCTAGGTGGCAATAAAAGTCCCATGATTAGGTAGATTAGTCTTTGGTAGAAAGATCATAGTAGAACGGTTTGGGTACAATTCTCGGAAAACTAGCATTGGATGGATGTTTTGCTTTTGAGTTTCATGATGATGTTGTTTGACGTTCGTCATTCTCCGTTTTGCAGATTTTGTTCCTTTGTTCTTTACTCGAGGACGAGCAAAGGTTTAAGTCTGGGGGGATTTGATAACTCTTATTTTTCTCTATATTCCCAGGACGTCTTTTATAGGATTTATACGAGGATCACATACATTTGTAGGTATTATAGACGTGTTAGGCTACGAAACTCGGTTTGGTTGTGTTTTTATAGGATTACAGGTCTCGGATGCGATTTGGACCAAAAGGGAGCAATCTGGAGCTAAAAGGATGAAATACGTCAAGAACTTCCTATCTTAACTCGGCCAGAGTCAACTGTTGAAAGTGGACCGAGTCAACATGCTGAAGATGGTTCATTCCAAACCTGTTACGAAGAGACTGAGTCAGAACGTCCGAGTCAGAATGCCCGAGTCAACATGCCCGAGTCAGAATGCCCGAGTCAGAAAACTAGGCTAGGCCGAAACTGTTTAGATCTCGTTTTGACTCGGTCGAGTCAGAGTTTTGACTCGGTCCGAGTCAAAACCCAGAAAAACCCCAGATTCGAATTTTCAGAGTTTGAATGGGAATAGGACTTCGGGAGCGCCACCTAGGGTTTATAAAAAGAGCATACAGACGTCCAAGATGAACAGACATACCTTAGACAGACTTTGGAGAGACTTTGGAGAGCTTTGGTGAGAGAAATAAGAGTTTACGGGATTTCGGGAAGAAGAAGGAGAGTTGGAATGTGAAGATCGCTTGCTGTCGACATGAGCCTTTCTTCTCCCCCTTTAGTTTCTGTTTCCAGTTTTATTTGTTACACCCGTAACCCGTGTACAGTATACGGGCTGTGCCACATGGACAATAGTAATAAAATAATAATAATGTGGAAGCAAAAATACAAAATCCAAAAACATTTTAAATAAACCAGAGTAAACAGCGGAAAATACAGCAGGCGATCAGTATCGCAAAGTAACACATGTCCGAATAGTTATAATTTAGCCGTACAAAATGCGGGAAATACAAGTCTCATAACCCAAAATGTAAACCTCGTACATGATGCTGCCTCTCTCAGGTCGTCGTCTGCCGGATGCGCTAGGCGTAATCCTCGTGATCTGAAAAATGTAAACCACGAGGGCTAAGCACAACTGCTTAGTGAGTAGCCCGGGTTGAACCCGGAAATCTCGTTCCCAACGAGAACGGTACAGTCGACATTTCCATAATAACACATGCAATAAGTAAAACACAGTAAGCACGTAAATAACAATCACAATCACGCCCGTATGGAGTCCACCATAGGGCTTAGCCGTATACCCTGGTCAAGTCCATGACCAGGGGCGAATCCACGCCCGTCACTCGCGTGACGTTGGCCATCGCATCGTTGGGTTTCCTGGGATCTCTAGAGCGAATCCTATTCCTAAGAGATCGATTCTAGGG
>NW_010965649.1:149320-150323 GCF_000463585.1 Tarenaya hassleriana
GCTCCCCTTGCACTGGTTCGTCCCCTTTCTCTCCCTTTCTCCCCTTTTCCTTCTTCCTCTGTTTCTGTCCGAAAATGGCTAAATGCAAGGGTTGGGAGGTGTTTATGGTGCGAGAGAGAGGCTAGATGGGCTTGAGCCCAGGCCCATAGGCGAGCCTGCAACGTCCTCGAGGCGTGGGAGGCGGCTGGACGGCAAGTGGGGCCCAAACTCCGGCGAAGTTCGCGTCTCAAGACCGCAAGTTGGCAACTTGCGTTTTCTGTCGATCCCGGTCCGCCGGACCAACCTCCTGGTCCGCCGGACCGGCCACACATTTTTTTCGAACCTTTCTCCCCAGTCCGCGCTGTCCAATCTGAGTCCGGCTGAGCGGTTGGTCCGCCGCGGACCGTTCCTGGTCCGGCGGACCAGCCCTGTTTTTTTTCTTTTTATTTATTTTTTTTTCATTCTTTCTCGGTCCTTTCCGCACGTGACGATCCTCGTGCCTCTCCCCGATATTGTATCATCACTTTTGGTGATTTCGTGATATCTCTATTTAATTATTCATTTTTAATAATTAAATATTCCAATCGGGTTTCGGGGTATTACAAATCCTCCCCCCTTAAAAAGAATTCGTCCTCGAATTCGGAATTGCATAATGTCATCAATACTTTCTCGTACTGGATATTATCACCAAAACACAATCCATATTGCCAACGTCATCCGAAGCATAAGTCTGATACAACCGAACGTCATATAGAAGGAGTTCGTACAACGCTCAAGTAAAAAGGTGCGGATAACTACTACGTATCTCTGCCTCGGGTTCCCAGGTCATGTCAGAGACCCCTTGGCTTCGCCACAAGACCTTCACGAGTGGCACCTCCTTCGTCCGCAGCTTCTTGATCTTCCGGTCCACGATCTGGAGCGGCTCGTCTCGAAAACGCGTAGCCTCCGTAAACTCCAATTCCTGTGGCTGTAGTACGTGAGAAGGGTCCGCTACGTACCTCCGCAGCATCGACACGTGGAACAC
>NW_010965649.1:150381-152314 GCF_000463585.1 Tarenaya hassleriana
GATGTATCGCGGCTTCAGCTTTCCGCTCTGCCCGAACCTCGCATGACCCCGCATCGCCTGCACTCGGAGAAAGGCATAATCTCCAACCTCAAGGGCAAAGTCTCGTCTCCGCTGATGGGCATCCGACTTCTGCCGATCCTGTGCCGTCTTCAGATGGGCGCGAATCCTCCGTATCACCTCGGTGGTCTCCTCCACGATCTCCGGCCTGAACTCTCGGCGCTCGCCGATCTCCGTCCAGCATAACGGTGTCTTGCACGGTCGCCCGTACAAGGCCTCGTATGGAGATACTCCGATACTCGTGATGAGGACCTCGGAATCCCGAGCAATACATCAAACTATATCTTGGAGGTAAAGGAACACATGGAGCTAATGATAGTTTGGAACGGGAGCACGGAGCTAGGAGCTCAACGAAATAGCTTGGAGCTTAAGCAATGCTTGGAAGATGCACATTACAACAATGAAAGGCTACAAGGAGATACACGATCAAACCTTCAAGAATCAAGAAGCAATTGTCAGCTAAATACATCTCAAATTAGAGGACCAAAGACACGAGAATCACGAGCATCATCTCGACCCAAACCACCTCTCATGTGTGCCAAATCTCGAGCTCCTTGTGTTAACGTCATTGCGTCCATCAATCACGCCTTTAACGCATCTCGGAATGGAGCTACACACCCTCCTTGTTTTGGATCAGCTAAGGCACGAAACTTCTCCATATTACAAGCCTAATTTGCTTCATTCCCAAGTCATTCAAGCAAAGGAAGCTTCTTGAGTCACAAGTCAATTCCCAACAGCTAGTTTCTACCAACCACCACATTTAATGCAAGAGGCTCCACCTATCTTGCATGGCATTTACCATTAATGTTATTTCTTTTGTTTTCTCTTTAAATATGAGTTGTAAGACATCATTTTGATCAGATTTGAACATTGGAAAGAAGTATTTTCGAGTTGAGTTTTACTCCTCTTGTTGGTGTGTCCGACATTGTCTCGGTTTGTCCGAGAAATCCCATCTTGGTTTGTCCGAGGCTTGTCTTGGTTTGTCCGAGACCCTATCCTTCGTTCTCCATCCATCTCTTGACTACGATTCGAATTCGAGAGCCTCTACGAGTGCCGGTGATTGGATCAAAGTCCCGCAGCCCTATCCTTTTCGGTCCTTCTCCAACCGTCGTTCGAATTCGAGTGCCTCCACGAGAGTGCCGGTGATCGTTCACGGATTATCTCCACCTCCTCCGTGCGTGTATCATTTTGGTATCAGAGCTTTCTCGAGCCATAGGACGTGCCGCGGGCTGTAAACGAGGGATTCAAGCAAGATTCACGAGCCTCAAACATCTCCAAATCACGGTGAAATCCTTCCTTGATCGAATCTGATTCTGTACTTTGTGATTGTCGAATTTGTGTGCTCATTTGTGTGCTCAACTCTTTTAGTCATGAATTTATCGAAAGAAGAACAAAGTGCTGTTTTGAAGATTCTTCAAGACATCGATGGTCGACTTGCTCGTCTTGAAGATATTCAAAACGAACGTCAATGCTTCCAAGAAAGACGTAATACCCGTCAACGAGCGACTCATGACCACGGACGACATGACGATTACGAGGGAGCAAAAATTATGCATGGACGCAAACATGAACAAAAACATCAACGTAACAACACGTTTTCCTTATATACTAATCCTACTCGCAAGAACGTGAATTACAAGTGTAGGGACCAAGTTCATATGGCACATCAATGTCCCAAACGACGAGGGAAGTCTATCAAGGATGAAGGGGCATATAACTCCGATAAAGAGTCCGAGTATGTGACCGAAAAGAAGGAAACAACTGAGGATCCCAACCGTGAGACCAAAAGTGTATCCAAGAGTGTGATAAAGGCCAATGAAGAGCTGCAAGATGTTAACAAAGATGCACTGGAGGTGGTAACACAAAATGAGGGCCT
>NW_010965649.1:153560-159668 GCF_000463585.1 Tarenaya hassleriana
ATCCGCTGCGCAAACCCTAGAATCGATCTCTTAGGAATAGGATTCGCTCATGAGATCCCAGGAAAACCCAACACTATCAGAGTCGGTGTCGACTCCTCGGATGTCAGCGAGAGATGTCCCAACATCGCAGTCAACTCAGCGGCGTTGCTGCGAGATGAGGTGACAACGCGTATGGCCGCTAAGATCTTCTTCCTACTAAGGGCGTCGGCCACTACGTTAGCTTTCCCCGGATGATAGGCTATCTCCAGGTCATAATCTGCAATCAACTCCAACCACCTCCGCTGTCTCAGATTCAGATCCTTCTGAGATATCACGTAGGTCAAGCTCTTATGGTCCGTGTTGAGCTTAACCTTCTCCCCGTACAGATATGATCTCCAAATCTTCAGCGCGTGAACTACTGCTGCTAACTCCATGTCATGAGTCGGGTAGTTCTTCTCATGCTTCTTCAGTTGCCTCGACGCATAAGCGATTACATGTCCCTCCTGCATCAACACGCAACCGAATCCGTGTTTGGACGCGTCGGCGTATACTTCATAGAGCATACCCGGTCGTGGCAGTGCCAGGATCGGAGCTGATGTCAACCTCTGCTTCAACTCTCTGAAGCTCTCCTCGCACTCAGTCGTCCAGTCAAACCTGACGTTCTTCCCCGTCAGCTTCGTCAAAGGCCGAGCTATCTTGGCGAACCCCTCAACGAATCGCCGATAATAGCCAGCTAGTCCCAGAAAACTCCTGACTTCCGTCGCAGAAGTCGGAGACTGCCACTCCATGACGGCCTCGATCTTGGCTGGATCGACCTGAATACCCTGGGCTGATACCACATGTCCCAGGAACCCAATCTCCTGTAGCCAAAAGCTGCACTTGCTGAACTTAGCGTACAGCCGATTCTCTCGCAGCCTCCACAGTATCTTCCGCAGATGCTCCTCATGCGTCTGCAGATCCGGTGAGTAGATGAGAAGGTCATCGATGAAGATGATGACAAACTCATCTAGATAGTCCATGAACACGCGGTTCATAAGCTGCATGAAAACCGCAGGCACGTTCGTGAGCCCGAAAGGCATAACCACGAACTCGAAGTGTCCATATCTCGTCCGGAACGCTGTCTTCTGCACGTCATCCTCCTTGACCCGAATCTGATGATATCCGGATCGCAAATCTATCTTCGAGAACCACTGG
This sequence comes from Tarenaya hassleriana, assembly GCF_000463585.1. Lineage (NCBI taxonomy): Eukaryota > Viridiplantae > Streptophyta > Magnoliopsida > Brassicales > Cleomaceae > Tarenaya > Tarenaya hassleriana. The sequence goes on from NW_010965649.1 coordinate 154,734, forward strand.
GCTCCCTGTAGCTGGTCCAGTAACTCATCAATCCTCGGTAACGGGTACCGATTCTTGATGGTTACCTGGTTGAGCCCCCGGTAATCAATGCACAATCGCATACTCCCGTCCTTCTTCGTCACGAAGAGTACTAGTGCTCCCCACGGTGAAACGCTAGGGCGGATGAAACCCTGCTCCACCAACTCATTAAGTTGTTTCTTTAGCTCGGCCATCTCCGTAGGTGCCATCCGATACGGAGCCTTGGAGATAGGCTCAGTGTTGGGATTCCTGGGATCTCATGAGCGAATCTAATTCCTAAGAGATCGATTCTAGGGTTTGCGCAGCGATTATAAAACAAAATTTTTAATGAAACCCTAGAACCATGCTACTATTGAATCATAGAAACGTTAGAACGCTTACCTCAATCGATCTGGGACCTGTATCAATTGATCTGTTCGTCCGATCACTCTAGGCAGAAAGAATACCTCGCCCTCTACACGTATCCACACGTCGGGATGGATTCCAACACCTTGGAACTTGTCTGCTAGGACTAGAGATCTCGATCTCTCTTGTGTGCAAGGTTTTTGGAGGCTTAGGGTTTTATTTTTCTTCTTTTTTCTTCCTTTCTTTTCTTCCCTTAAAACCCTAGAAGACATTCTCCTTATATAGACTTTCCAAAAATCCTAATTTGACAAGGAATAGATTACTAGGAATCCTAATCTAATTAGGTTTCCTAAACCTATTAGAATTCTAATCTCATTAGGTTTCCTAGATGTAATAGAATTCTAATCTCATTAGGATTCCTATACATAATAGGATTCCTAATCCCATTAGGATTCCTAATCCCATTAGGATTCCTATTCCAATTAGGAATCTCAATCCAATTAGGATTCCTAATCGGGATAATTTAGCACAAGTACTTGTCCATCCCTATTGTGTGTGACCCTATAGGCTCATCCGGAATAGCAGTAAAACGCAGAATCTCCATTCCGATAATACAAGTCATAGGCGGTCTCTAGCAAGACACTATAACTACCTATCTCGAATAGAGTTTGTTTGTGATCATACGAAAGCCAGTGATGATTCCGACTGATGATCCTTTTGTATCGCGATATCATATGTCGAACATAAGGCATGGACAAGCCACCTTATCTGATTCGACTGCTTTCTCGTTCACTGAGTTCGACTGTCTGAAATAGACGACGTTCGTCTATAGTGCGGCCACACATTTCTACAGTCTTGCTCACACGAGGGGCCCAGCGATATCTCTCTCTTTTACGAGAGGTACAAATCCCGTATTGACTATCTACAATCCAGTACATGATTCATTTCGTACCTGATACACGCCTTCGGATTCCATATGCTTCGGCAATTGGATCCATCATGTATGCCATGCTTTGTACTCGACCGGATGTATCCTACGCGTTGAGCATTACGAGTAGATACCAGTCAGATCCAGGTGAGTCGCACTGGATCGCCGTCAAGAACATCCTGAAGTACTTGAGAAGGACTAAGGATGTGTTCTTGGTATACGGTGGGGCGGAAGACGAGCTCGCTGTAAGAGGTCACACCGATGCTAGTTTCCAGTCAGACCCGGATGACTACAGATCGCAGTCTGGCTAAGTTTTCTGCTTGAACGGAGGCGCTGTGAGCTGGAAGAGTTCCAAGCAGGCGACCGTTGCAAATTCTACTACAGAAGCTGAGTATATTGCAGCGTCGGACGCAGCAAAGGAAGCTGTTTGGATCAGAAAGTTTGCTGGTGACTTGGGTGTCATTCCGAGTGCTGATAGCCCCATTGCTCTGTATTGTGACAACAATGGAGCGATCGCACAAGCGAAAGAACCCAGATCCCATCAACGATCCAAACACATACTCAGACGATTTCACCTTATCAGGGAAATTATAGACAGAGGAGACGTACACATTTGCAGAGTGTCACCGATTCTGACTTCTGTTCTTTGTCAAAACATGATCTTCAAAGTAGTATGATGTGAAGAATGATATCTCCTCATTTATATATTGTTCAGCGATTGATCCTTCCACAAAAGCCTTTTGTTTCGTCTTTTTCTTCAAATGGTACATGAACCGTTCGAACGGATACATCCATCTAAATATACAGAAAAATAATCATTTCAAATACAAATATGAATTATTAATTTATTCATGTATATTAAATAATTAAACAAAAATATATACCTAAATTGAACTGGTCCCCCTAGTTCAGCTTCTCGTGGTAGGTGGATCGGTAAATGTTCCATGACATCGAAAAAGGATGGTGGAAATATCTTCTCTAGATTGCACAAGACTAAACTGATATTTTGCTTCAAGATCTCGACATCTTCAACTCGTAACGTCCGACTACATAACTCGTGGAAGAATATGCCGATTCCTAAAAGATAAATCAAAATAAAAAAAATTATATGGAAGTATAACCGTAATATAAAAAATAATATATAGATATATCTATAAAAACTGCTTCAGTAATTAATTAATTCAAACCTGATAAAGCTTCGTGTACATTCTGTGGAAGTATATCGGCAAAGGCAATAGGAAGTAAGCGCTGCATGAAGACGTGGCAATCATGACTTTTCATACCTATCAATTTATTTCCTTCAATATCAACACATCGAGAGATGTTTGAAGAATATCCATCTAGAAATTTCACATCTTCTTTCAACCATTTGAAAAAGTTTTTCTGAGCTTCTCCAGAAACCCGAAATATCGGGACGGGTGCCTTTCCATCCGATGTCAACTCTAGTTCTTTTCGCGAGCAAATTAATTTCAGATCCTTTCTTGAATTGACATTGTCCTTTGATCTTCCGGGAACATTCAGTACCGTATTAATAATGTTATCGAAAAAATTCTTTTCGATATGCATAACATCAAGATTGTGTCGTAACTTATGATGTCTCCAGTAAGGCAATTCCCAAAATATACTTTTTTTGTGCCAGTTGTGAAAATTACCATACCCTTCTATCTGCAAATGGCCATTCATGCCAACGTCTGCTGTTTTTGCTAATCCATATGAACTCACGCAATCTTCCAGTCTTTCAAATAGTATTTCATCACCTGTAAGCTCAAGGGGAGCAGTGTCATTTACGACCCTATTCTTACGAAAATTCTTCTTGTTACGCCGTAACACATGATTGCTCGGGAGAAAACGACGATGACAATCAAACCAGCACATCTTTCTCCCGTTCTGCAACCAAAATGAATCAGTCTCATCCGTGCAATAAGGACAAGCTAGCCGCCCATGTGTTGTCCAGCCAGACAACATTGAATACGCTGGAAAATCACTGATGGTCCACATCAATACGGCACGAAGTAAGAAATTTTGCATAATCGACACATCATATGCCTCGACACCAATGAGCCACAAATTGGTCAACTCTTCAATAAGCGGCTGAAGAAACACATCTAGACTTTTTCTAGGATGTTTAGGCCCCGGCACTAATATCGACAGGAACAAAAACTCTCTATTCATGCACATGTCCGGAGGCAAATTGTACGGTGTCAGAATCACCGGCCACAGAGAGTAATTCGGACCAGACATTCCAAATGGATTAAACCCATCCGTACATAATGCTAAATATACATTTCTAGACTCGCTTGCGAAATCAGGAAATACCTGTTGAAAATGTTTCCAAGCCAATCCATCAGATGGATGATGCATTTCTCCTTCTGGAGTACAATGTTCCGCGTGCCAGCGCATATGTGATGCAGTCTTCTCGGATTGATATAACCGCTTTAATCGATCCGTTAATGGCATATAAAACATTCTTTTAAAAGGAATTAACTTGCCTTTTTTTGATGATTTCCGTCGTGGTCGGTATCTGTCTTTGTTACAGAACCGACATTGCATCAGATCTGAATCGTCTTTCCAGAAAATCATACAGTTGTTCTCGCACACATCAATCTTCTGATACGGTAAACCCAACGTCCGCATTAAACTCTTAGTTTCATAATAAGATTCAGGTGCAGTGTTACCTTCTGGGAGATAATGTTTAAACATCTGGGTGAAACCGTCCATACACCTTTCTGGAAGATTATAATCTGTCTTCATATTCATCAACTGTGAAGATAATGATAACCTTGAAAGACCTTGGACGCATCCATCGTATATCGCCGTATTCGCCGTATGAAGCATACCATAAAACCTTTTTGCTTCTACGTTGGGTTCCTCCTCCATGTGGGGCGATGGAACAATGTTGGGAAATGCATCACTCACCATTTCCGTGTATGGATTCCTTATTTCTTCTCCAAATGTCATCTCCGACGTCGTATTATAGATTTCTTCATATCCAACCATATGTACATCTTGTGATGATGATGTATCATAGGTTTCTCCATGTGCAAGCCAAACAAAAAAATTCGGCATGAAACCTTTACGATATAAGTGATTCCACACTTCACTCAAACTCCGCCATTTTTTATTCTGGCACTTTAGAGACGGACAAGGCAGCTTTTCGCTCTCCAAATACGACTGATTTGACGTGGCAAACGACATAAAATTTTGCAACCCTTCTTCATATTGCTTTGAGATTTGATTCGTAATAGAATCAATTCTTTCATACATCCATTGTCGATAATAAAACGACATTTTTTTGTCACTTTCTATTTTTTTTCCTTTGCCATGGAGACTCCATCGCGTGGTTGTTAAATAGATTTGGAACGTGCGACGGAAATGCGACGGAAACCGACGGAATCCAATATTGCGACGGACGCACAACAGAATGCGACGGAATTAGGTCAAAACGAATAACACGTGTTTAACTACCTGCGACGCACCGAATCCGTCGCAGTCCCGACGGAAATGTCTGTCCCCATCCGTCGCTACTTCTGTGCGACGCAATATATCCGTCCCACTCCGTCGCATAATTTTCCGACGAAAGTTCGGTCGCAAATATCAGTCGCAGTCCGTCACAATCCGTCTGACAAAATTACCGACGGAAAGTT
>NW_010965650.1:0-203 GCF_000463585.1 Tarenaya hassleriana
CATTCCCAGTCACGAGAAATCCATATCTCGTTGGCTCTTGGCGAATCCTGCCTGATCTCCGAGGTTCACTCGTCAAAGGTTGAGTCTCAACCGGTAGTGAAACAGGTTGAACTTATTCAACTTGTTCACTCGGCTCAGCGTTTACTTGCCGCTCTCGAACTTCCTCAAGTTCGATCCTACTCCCACTGACTCTTTTGGAGACG
>NW_010965651.1:0-597 GCF_000463585.1 Tarenaya hassleriana
AAAAATTTAAAATATTTTTTAATATCTTTTTTAGTATTAGAAACATTACAAATTTGTACTTTTGTATCTTTAGATTTAATGCTTTTCTATATATTTTTCGAAAGTGTATTACCAATATTATTTATTATAATTGTAATTTTTGGTCACGGAATAGATAGATTTAGATCTGCATTTTTATTATTTTTATATACTTTAGCTGGTAGTTTACCTATGTTACTGTGTATATTAGTAATTTATAGTTATATAGGTTCAACAGATTTTCAATTAATTTCTTTATGTGAAATTAGTTTAGAGTCTCAAAAAATATTATGGTTAGGTTTCTTTTTAGCTTTTGCAGTTAAAACACCATTATATCCTTTTATTATTTGGTTACCTAAAGCACATAGTGATTCACCTTTAGCTGGTTCAATTATTTTAGCAGCTACAATATTAAAATTAGCAACATATGGTTATATTAGAGTATTAATTAATTTTTTACCTGATGCTACTAATTATTTTAGTCCATTAGTACAAACAATTGCAGTAATTACTATAATTTATGCGTCGACAGTTACAATTATCCAACAAGATACTAAAAGATTAATTGCTTATAGTAGT
>NW_010965651.1:689-1170 GCF_000463585.1 Tarenaya hassleriana
TAGTGTGGCACATATGGGAGTTGTTGTATTAGGATTATTTTCTAATACAATACAAGGAATTGAAGGTGCAATATTACTAGCATTAGCTCACGGTTTCGTAAGTCCTGCTCTATTTACTTGTGTAGGTGGTATAATTTACGATAGAACAGGAAAAAGAATTATTAATTATATTAGAGGATTAGCTACATATATGCCTGTATTTACTATTTTATTTTTTGTATTTACTCTATGTAATACAGGAATACCTTTAAGTCTTAATTTCTTAGGTGAACAATTATCTTTATTAGGAATATGGCAACAAAATCCTATTATAGCTGCATTAGGTGCCACAGGAATTGTATTATCTGCTTGTTATTCTTTATTTTTATATAATAGATTATCTTATGGATCTTATTCACCACACCTTCCAGCATTAAAAGATATTAATAGAAGAGAATATTATCTTTTAATTACTCTATTAATACCAACTATTATATTTGGA
>NW_010965652.1:0-1169 GCF_000463585.1 Tarenaya hassleriana
TTTGGAGATCCAAAAACGAGTTCTAAGTCTCGGGATTTCTCGGTGCACAAATCGAATAGAGATTCGAGACACAGACAATAGATGCAATATGACAGGCTCCCACTAAGAAAAACACCCTCAATGAGTTTCTAAGTGAGCTAGGATCCATATTTCACATGCTTTTGAGTCAGCTAGGGCATGACGCTAAAAAACATGTTATTTAGGTAGACAACACATTGTCAATCACCTCCTATGTGATTCCTAGATGTGTATGGGATAGTGATACGCTATCACTGCATGTTCCTCATCCCATCCTTACCATCAGGTCCAAGTCCGACTTGATAACCCAATTCAAGCTCAACCATATTCGAGCTATGAGAATCACGGTTTCTCCATACTGCCTCACCAAGATAATCAGGCACGCTCAGCTAGGGCATGACCCGTAACCATGACGATCGAGGCCTTGACAGTTGCTCTACTAATGGGCGGTAATAGCTTGAGATTTCATGAGGTATATGTGACTTGAACACAATGAAATCTTGACTGAATTCAAGTCAGTTCAATCAAGCTGTTCCGATCATATCGGTAGAATCAGAATCTCGGCTTAGACACTTGAAACGATGCAACAATTGCATCTAACAAAGTCTGACGAACTGACTCGGTCCGAGTCAACTCTTGACTCGGTCCGAGTCAGAAGCCGAAATCATCTACAGATCAATCTGAACCAAAACTTGACAACCGGACAACTTTCTGTACTGACTCTGTCCGAGTCAAAACTGGCTTAGTCCGAGTCAGAAGTCTGTAAGGCCTCTGTTCATTTTGGTTCGTTCTGACTCGGTCGAGTCAACACTTGACTCTGTCCGAGTCAAAACTCTGATCTGTCGTTCTGACTCTGTCGTTCTGGCTCGGTCGAGTCAAAACTCTGACTCTGTCCGAGTCAAAACTCTGAGTTTCTCTCGTTCTGACTCTGTCGAGTCAAAGAGTCAAGACTTGGGATCTGCTAGGATCTGTGAAGTGAATAGGGTTTCCAAGACTTGGGATCGAATCCCGGGAACTAGAACTTCAAAAGAAACGATTTTCTTGTGTTCTAGATCTGTCTTAGGGTTCTGTAAGTCGAGATCTCTCTTTTGGACGGCGTCCAACACCTCCTTATAAGTTAGAAACCCTAATCCTTGTGAAAAGAGACTTTT
>NW_010965653.1:0-577 GCF_000463585.1 Tarenaya hassleriana
CATCAAATGTATCATAATCATAGCTCATAAACAGTACATCATAGAGCACCAAACCAACACAGATCCGAGCAAGGCTAGCTGACAAAGCGAAAATGAAGGCCTGGTCCGGAGCTGACCAAGATCGATCCGCCGGACCAGGATGCACTCCGAGCTCAGCCAGTCCGCCTGCCCAGCCGAAGAACTTCTGGTCCGGAGCTGACCAATATTGGTCAGCCCCGGACCAACAACACGCGCGCCTGCCCAGTCAGCCGGTCCCTCGCCCAGTCAGCCGCGGAAACCTTCCGAAGCCCTGGTCCGGAGCTGACCAGTTTTGGTCAGCCGGACGAGGAGCTGTTTTTCTTCACGGTCCGTCTTCTTCATTTACGTCCGGTCCGCCGGACCAAAGCCTGGTCCGGCGGACCGCGTGACCTGGAAAAAAGTTAAGTCCGATTTTTCAGACTTTTGTGAGAGAGCTCGATTTGGGAAAGCAAAGGAGGCGATTTTCTCTCCTCCAGAAGACCTAGGGCCGAAATCTTGAAGGAGAAAGAAGGAGTTTGCTTTGGCTTGAAGATTGAAGATTCTATTGAGCATCTCTTTC
>NW_010965654.1:0-1168 GCF_000463585.1 Tarenaya hassleriana
TAACCGAACTCGTAAAAACTCTCTGTGTCTTCTTTTCGTTTCTGTTTCTTGCGAGATTCTTTAATCGGAGTGAGTGACGGACTTGAATAGGAGAGTGATGGAGAGGAACGACGTTATTTACAAGAATTGGTATCAGAGCTCCGTTGGTTGCGGTCCAGGGAGGAAGTCGCCGGTAGAAACGGTGGTGTAGGTCATGAACTACATGTTGTGTGGTTCTCTGGGTGTTTTATTTCCTCCTCGATCTGTTGTCGTGTGTTGTTTTGTCGTTCTTGCTGTAGGTGCAAGGACAAATCGGAGAAAAGCTTCTCTGGCGACCGGAGAAGGAAGGGAGTTTTCAATGTTGCGATCGGAGATCGATCGATCAAGAGAGAAGGTCACCGAGAGATAGGAAATTGTCTGTTTGAGGAAGAACAGTTTTGATTCTTGGTGTTAGAATCGGACTCGTTTGGCTCTCTTTGTTGTGGGCTGTGCTTTCTGGGTTTTTTTTTCCTCAGATGCAAAGGTGATGAAAGCTGTGACTGCACAATGGATTCAGAATCGGCAAAAGATTCGGTGAAGAGGGTTACATACCTATTATAGAGTCGGGATAGACTCGGTGCTACGATGAGTTCCGATTGAAGGTGGAGCTCACGTGAAAAGAGTTGCTGCAGTTTTCCGGTTAAGGAAGATGGCGACAGCAATGAGAAAATCTGTTAAACCGGTTTAGGGAAGCAGTGAAGAAAATGTGGAATATACAACGTGCCGGTCAAGGTGGAGCGTTGTGGAGTCCAAGGAAGATTGCAGAAGTTTTCTCTGTAGAAACAGAGGTTACGGAACTGGGATCTCGTATTTTGGAGGAAGGACACTTCGGGTTCGAGGTGGTTACTCATGGTGATACAAGAAGACGTTCTGGTCATCATCGGGAGGTAAGGCTCGGTCTGCTATGACTGAGGCAGGTAATAATCTCTCGTTTGAGGTTGATCGAATACGGTGAGTCCAATGATACTTTGGACTCACTAAGGGCTGCTAACGATTTGTTAGGGGTCGTCGGGCGGTGATATACATTAAGGATTCACTTCCTCCACAAGGTGGAGATTGTTGGGATATGTGAAGGAAGTAAAACCTTCTTTTTCATTCAGAGGGTTTGGATTTGTTTTAGGGTTGACTAAAACAACCCAATCCAACATAT
>NW_010965655.1:0-25064 GCF_000463585.1 Tarenaya hassleriana
AAATATTTTTTTATCAATTTTATTTATTTTTAATAAAATTAATTTTAATGTAAAAAATATATTTTAAAAATATTTATTAATAACTTTAAATAATATCAAATATAATATCAAATAAAATTATTAATATTTTATTTTTTTAGTAGTACCAAATAAAATTATTAAGGCGATAATATATCAAAAATATTCTACATTAGAATGATATTACAAAAGGTTATATTGGTTATAATATTAAATTTATAATGATTTAATGGAGTGACTAATTAGATATATAAAGTATGAATGAAATGATTTGGTATGATTATGTTATAACCAATGAAGGTATTTTTGATAATGGCCTTGAGCCCGATTTCACCAACAAAGCTAAAGATAAACCCAGGTTTCAGTGAAGGTGAAAGCAGAACAAGAATAAAGCCCAAAAAACGGGGGAGAGAGAGACGATGGCTGTGTAGGTCGGGAAAATCACCCAAATAATCCACTTGGGTTGTATCTATTTCAGTGTACATCACCCATAAATTTTTTTTTTTTTTTCAATTTTAACCCACTTTCGTTTTATTTTTTACGACTTTATTACGATTAACATATAACTGATATACAATTAAAAATAAGACAAATAATTTTTTGCCACCTTTTTAGAATCAATTGTAACTATATTTAGACTTAATTACGAAGTCGTAATAACGAAGTTTTCGAACAGAAAAATGTGTTATGTTTTCGGCAGTGTACAGATGCGACCACTTGACAAGTGGGTTATTTGGGTAAAAAAACCCGTGTAGGTCTCCATCCTCGCCGTCGTCACCTCCCTTCACCTCATCGCCTTCGTCTTCGCCATCTGCGCCGAGAGCCGCCGTAGCACAGTACCTCTCTCTCTCTCTCTCTCTCTCTCTATTTTTGTTATTTTTTAATGTTTTTCTCAGGCGGAGCGTGTCCAGTACGACGAGGCAACCTACCGCTTGTACAGAACTGAGGCGACGACGATGTACAGACTGTCGGCTTTCGGACTGCTCTCGTTAGGCAGACAGTGGTTAACGGCGTCGCCAAGCGTCTCTGCTTCGGGAAGGGTCTCTTCACCGGCACTTCCTACACCGTTTGGGCCATCGTCTTCTTCCTTGTCTCTTGGTAAAATTTCTCAGTTCTCGTTGTGGTTCGTTGTGTTGAACGAGGCCTTGAAATTATGTTAATGAAACTCTATTATTCACATGAATGAGTGATTCTAAGCAACAGAAAAATCTGGTGTCTCCTTGCCGTTGGTGATCTAGCAATTAGGGCTGATTACAATACCTAATTTTTCCTTTTTTTGTATATATTCAGATATTTGTTTCTATGTTTTGTATATTAACCGTTGTAGCTTTACCCTTTAAATAATCTTGTACACTTTGTTAAATAATAAGAAACAGAGGAAACAGTCCTCCTCCTCCTCCTTTTATCACTCTGTTACAAAAATATAATATCCAGCTTATCATAAACCAAGACCACTCGAATTCTGACATGGTATCCGAGCAGGATCGTTCATGGACACATTCGTCTCACATCGGCATCTTCCAAGCAAAACCGTAAGCCTCATTTCACATCTTTCATTCCTTACATCTAACACCTTCAATTTCTTGGTTGCATAACCATGGAATGGAAGGTTCGTTTCAAAGGATAATTCCCATTGTTCTCAATGGAGAAAGTCATTTGAATTTGTCCAGATCCGCAAAGACTACTCTTCGAAGCAAATGTCTTTGGGAGCATGTGACAACCGATAAGGTATTTGCGGACAACACAACAAATTCAACCGAATCAAAGTGGATAAAAGAAGACCAAGTGGTTATTTCTATCCTCCAAAGCTCCTTTGACATGGCTGTTCTTTCGTCCTACAATCACATTGAAGTGGCCAAGGTATAGTGGAATGCTCTCAAACATGTATACGGTAATGGTTCTAGCATTAGTCATATCTTTGAAGTCAAAAGAAAGCTTTGGAGCCTTCAACAAGAAGAGAAACCGTTTAATGAGATTTTGGGGAATTTTACCTCTTTGTGGGCTGAAGTAGATGAGCTTCAACCACCATCAACCGATCCACAAGAGACCGAGGGACATGAACAAGGGAAGGTATTTCTTCTTCTATCTACTTTGAATGGCACTTACCGTGAGCTTATTCATATGATACTTAGGGAAGAGAAGTTACCTTCCTTCGAACAAGTTCATTCCAAAAAAAAAAAAGAGGAAGGGGGTAGAAAGCTCTTTCAAAGTCATAGTGAAATTGCTTATAAAAGGATCTTGACGAATTTCTCCATACTTCTGAACCATTGCTCGTATATATGTCTCTTGGAATCGACAGTCGAACCAAAGATTTTTCAAGTTGTCTGTAGACTGTAGTTTCCTAAAAGGGTCTTTCGATGTCACGTTGGAGAATTTGGTGACGGTGGAGAGAAAAGTTTCTACTTTATTCAGACGTGGTTCTATGTATATATACAAGTTTCATACCTTGACCTAGTATATGAGAAAAGGAAACCCAATATATGATACAATAGTTTCCTTATACATTGTATAGTCTATTATTCGATGCTATTTCTGAATTTCTCTTGAATTATGAGTTATTTAGGGAAGAATGGAATTGGGATTAAACTGTTGTGATGTTTCAATAGTCTTTGGCTAATTTACAGCAGGTTTTATCTTTCCGTTATTGATGCTTGGAGGTTCCTGTCAGATAAATGGGACAGATGAAAAACTAGAACTTGAACATTTTTTGGGGTCCTCTTTCCATTTCCGTGCAAGAAGCTTTTTATATTAGTTGAGTTTTGTGGTGACAGAACTATTGTAGCCTTTATATCTATCTTGTCCTTTTCACTTATTTTGTGAAGGATGATGCTTCAGGTGAAGTGGGTCTTCCATTTCATGATCTTCCAACTTGTTCAAGTTGATACTTACAGTTAAGTAGGTTTATTGGCTTGGTCAGGTGATTGATCGGTCATCTTCAGCTTCATTTAGCTTTTGCCCCTAACTCTTTGTTGTGAAGATATCGATGTAAATATCTCAGTTTTCCTTTTTGAGTTTTTTGCTGCGTTTTTTTGTTTTTGCAATTGCATTCTCATGAGATGTTCTTTCCATCTAGCCAGATCCGGAGAGGATATGTGTGTGCTGTTTGCATATTACCGAAAACATTTGTGGTATAAAAAAATACAGGGTGAGCTTTCTGGGAGCAGAGGCATGCTTGTTGGCTGGATGAGCAAGGAATGCATACCACACCAAAAGGAAAGGCATCTACAAGGAGAAAGAACTTTCATGTGCCTCACTACCCGTAGGGGTCTTTGCCGCTAGAGCAGCTTTAACGCTGTTGTCACTGGCAGCGTCAATTCTTTACTACCGAGCTCACTCTAAGGCTGACACTGGTGGGTGGGAGAAGCATCGGAATGAAGGGGTTGTCATGACGACTGCTTCAGGTACTCCTAAGCAACAGAGCTCTGAGCTCGAGAAGGCTTAAAACCCTAACTTTCGTTTTGCTTGGTCTTAACTTTCAAGATTGAGGAATATGAGAAGCAGACCCGTCTTTTTTTGGTCATCGGCATTGTCTTATAGGTTATGTTGGCTATGTACGTGTATCAGAAATGTAGATTAAGTGCAATATGGGGTGTGTGTTATAGAGCATATGAGTATTCTGGGGAGAGAAGATGCTGTGTTGGTTGTACAATTGAACTCAAGATGTGGAATCTAAAGCTATTTTTTTTTGGGGAAAAAAAAAGAGAAGATTTTGGCTTCTTGGGCCAGTTTCTCTCGGCTTCAACTTGGAATATTCTTGCAGAAGAAAGGTTTGTTCTGCTTAGGATCACCTTTGCATAAGGAATGAAGAGTTTGTCACAATTTCAAGGCCTTGTTAATGGATGAGCTTGCAACATGCCGAAGCCATTCTTTTCCCTTCTGAAACTGGTTTCTTCACTGCTAAGCCAAGAATCACACCATATCGGATTCTCCAGACCAATATAAGCCATGAACCGTTGAAAGCATTTCACCGGAAAGCCGAGAAATAAGCCTAGAGTTGTTAGATTTTTATCAATCATGCCGACCCATGAACTTGCTTCTTCTTTTTCGACGAGATTCTCCAGCAGGGGAAGGTCTCTGCACCAAGCTCTTGGAGGAGGGCAGTGTAATATATATATATATATATATCTTTTCTTGGATCTTTTTTTCTCTCTTTGTTGTACCAATTCCTGTTCCCGGTGGAGACAATCTGAACATTTTGGTATGATTCTTGCAGTTGCTGATATAATTTTCTGGAGGAACAAGAAGTTATCTGCCGCAGTACTGTTGGCTTTCACCCTTGTATGGTTCTTGTTCGAAGTTGTGGAGTACCCTTTCGTCACCCTTCTCTGCCAAATCCTACTGATCTCCATGTTTATATTTCTGATATGGTCTTACATCGGTTCCACGGAACTGATCCACCGGTAATAAAAAAAATCGTTATGAAACTCTCGAGGATTCGTTTTTATGTAGTCTCTGAACAAGAAAACGATACCGAATTCTCAGGAAACCACCGAGCATGAACGATCTAAGGATTTCGGAATCGACTTGGAGATTCTTGTTTGCGAAGATCAACTGGTTCATCATGAAAGTATACGATCTCTCAAGTGGAAAAGACTTTAGACTCTTTGTCCTGGTACATATACATATACAATATACACACCCTTTCTTCACATTCAGATCGAATCTCCTCAATATCTTGACACAGCTCTTATACTCTGTTCAGGCCGTTGCTTCGTTGTGGATATTATCAGTGGTTGGGAATTATTTCAGCTCCCTTACACTATTATACATTGGTGAGACAACCAAAATATCTTACGATTTATAATTTTCTGACAGAAGAGATTCTGATTCTGATTCTTTCTGCCAAAGTGTTCTTATGTTTGGAAACGATCCCGGTCCTGTACGAAAAGTATCAAGGAGAACTGAATTATGTTGCGAGCAGAAGCGGGAGGGATGCGAAGAAGCTGTTTGACGAACTCAACACTAAAGTGATCAGCAAGATCCCCAAAGCTCATGTCCGAAAATAGAAAGTCTTGTGTATTTCTGCAAACTGTTTATGTAAATATCAAGATGTTTCATATTCATATATACATAGATATCATGTAAAACTCATGGAACTGAATCTTATTTAATAGTATCCTGTAATCATAATCTCTTGTTAGAACAAAAATTTGGGTATAGAGCAGGATATAAACAAATAGAGAACCGGATAACTCTTCTAAAAGTATGGATCACTTTCCGAAAAACGTTATTCTGTCCCAAACGGGCAAACAGAAGTTAATCGCCGAGTTTATTGTCCTCGGTCATGGCATTTGACCACCAATTAATCGCCGAGTCAAGCACTGAAACAGCACCGTTAGTGTCACCAGCATGCTCTTTGAGGGTAACAATGGTGGCAACAGTAACGGGAATGTGGTGGATATCCAGTATCGTGGACAGAGACTCTGCTGCAACAAGAGGATGGTTGGCGGAAGCAGCAATCTGAGCCCTAGCCCAGAGAACTGACTTAGATCTCTCAAGAAATTTCTTGAGCCTGAGGAAAAAAAGTTTAATCGTTTAACTGGAAGAAGAGGGGCAAAGAGTAGAAGGGATAGTTATATTTCAAGGTGGAAGGACCTGATCCATCTTATTTGCTTGAAGAAGAAGAAGAAGAAGAAAAGGACCCCATCGTCATATATGGGAAAGCTTTACATCTGAGTGCATGAGAAAGCTGAAAGGTCTGGGAGTCGTTTTCTTTAAGCTGGTTGAGTTTCTGATTGCCAGAAACGTCTTTTGGTGCTTTCAAAGCAATGAGGTTGTTCTGCATGCATCTCCATACTAAAGGATTTCAATAAACGAACAAGCAGTATTATAAGCCAACTCAAAGCTGCTGGAGTTGCCTTGATGACCCTCAGAGATTCCAACTCACTCCTTGCACATCAGAAGATCTCACAGCCGAGACCAGGCTTGCAATGATATTGATTTCCAAGGTCTCGATCTTTGACTTTTGAAGATTCTGTGCCTCTAACAGGGAACTTGCAGAATCCTTGTCTTGTTTTTTCAGACACGCGAATGCGTCATCTAACTTGTTTCGATGGTATAGGCAGTATGCCTGTCCACAGAACAATGAGAAATCACCCATTCCATTAGACCCAAGTCATCAAGTTGCATCCTTCAATCATTTCAACCATCCATCCCAACTTTCCTTTAGTCAAATTGGCAATGGAAAATCACAAACCGGATTTGAATAAGAAATGAAACTTCTCAAGCAATGCCCTTTGAACACACTCTTCAAAGGGCTGACCAAATGTACAAAATGTAACCTTCTGAAAACCAAATTCGCTTGGGATTCTGGGATGATTGAATAACAGTGAGAGCTTTCTCGATCTTATCGTCTTTTATTAGAGCCACAACTTTGCATCGGATAGCATCCGCATCGCCAGGTGCGATGGACAAAACTCACCAAATTCATACACGTTTCAGAACCATGACAAAATTCTTCTAAACAAGGGCATTACTTAAGGAGAAGCAAAAAAAAAAAAAAAAAAAATCTGACCTTGATCGAAGCCCTTAACAGCTTGTTCGTTTTCAGGTCGCTCGATATGCCTGCTGAGAGATGTGAAGAGATCTTCGATTGCGCTGCGATGGCGAGGTTTCGGGTTTTTCATTTGGCTTTGGAGCCTGATTTTCCTCACGCGCGAGAAAACAATTGCAGATATTCTGTAGAACCAAGCACCGGAGAAGACTATGAATGGAAACACACCTGATTTTGAGTTTTGGAACGCAGGTGTTGAATGGAGTTGGTTTTTATTTTGGATTTTTGGTTTTAATTTTTGGTTTTTGATTTTTAATTTTTGATTTTTAGTGTTTGGATTCTATAAGTTTATAAATCTAAAAAATTGTGGTTTTTAGTTGTTAGTTGATTTTTTTTTACAAAATAGATTTCGGATTTTTAGGAAAACCAAATTAAAAGGAATTTGATTATCATTTTTTGACTTTTTAAAATCCAAAAAAGATTTTAGATTTTAATTTTGTGTTTGTATTTTATAGATTTGTAAATCTTAAAAATATGTTTTTGATTTTTTGATTTTTTGATTTTTTTACTAGATTTCCAAATTTAAAAAAAAAAGTTAAATCTTTTGATTTTTAATTAATTAGTTCATTAAAATAATTTTTCAAATCTTTTAAAAAACCAAAATTATAAAATCTTGACTATTAATTTACCTTTGAATTTTAAAAATCCAAAACGCTTGAAATCTGGATCGAGCTTCAAATTTTTGATAATGTTATCCTCTTCTCTATAAAGAACCAATAACTGCTACCGTGAAAATTAACAAATAGACCCAAATTGGAATAATGAGTACCAATATTGGGCTTATGAGCCTAAATAAATTATGATCCGATTATATCGTTATAATTTTAATAAATCAATATTGAAAATCTTATAATTTTTAATACTATTTTATTAAAATAAAATATAATATACAAAGAACAAACAAGACAATCGAATCATAATTTATTTAGGTCTCTATATATGTAATATATAATATATATATCATGATTTTCAACATTCATTTATTAAAATTATATATAATATACAATGAACCAACAAGACAACCGAATTATAATTTATTTAGGTCTCTCTTTAATATATATATATATATACATATATATATATATAATCCAAAAATTTAAGATTGACTTAGAAAGTCTATATACTCTAAGAGTTATAAGTTATATATACGAGTAAATTTGCACAAATATATCAATTTTGGAGAAAAATTAGAAATGTATATTTTTTTCGTCATTTGCAAACTTTACTTTTATATGAAATTTTACAAAAAAATACCTTTGATTTTATTACCTAATTTTTTATTGTTATTTAATGTCCTGAATAATCTTCAAAATGAAAAACAGTTTTTTAGGACGAAACAAGTTTTGCATAATAAAACTATTTTATCTTGGAGAACTTGTTTCGTCTAGAAACTCTTCAGGATAAAATTGATTCATTTAGGAGAGTCTGTTTTCGCACGAGAGCTCTTCAAGATTAAACTATTTCGTTCGGGAGAACCTGTTTTCGTTCGGAAGTTCTTCAGGATGAAACTATTTCATCCGTGAGAGACTATTTTCGTCCGAGAGTTCTTCATGATGAAACTGTTTCGATGAAAGAACGTTTTTCGTCCGAGAGTTCTTCAGGATGAAACTGTTTCTCTGGAAGAATATGTTTTCATATGGAAACTCTTCACGATGAACATGTTTCGTCGTGAAGAATCTGTTTTCGTCCGAAAAAATCTTCAACATGAATGTTTTGTCCGAGAATGCATATTTCATCGTAGAATCTCTTCGAAGAAAAAAAAAAGTATTTTGCAAATTTTTAGAGTGTATAATGGTATTCTTGATATTAATTGAAAAAAAACATAGTATGCAAATACCTCATAATTTTTGGTACACTTTTCAAACACATCTTATTTTTTGGTACACTTTAACAAGAACCCCTATACATATTCTAACACAAAATCATATGGGTATGAGATTTAAAAATATTAGTAAGCCTTAACTGATGAATATGGTGTTCTGCCCATCATTGGTTTGCCAAATTGATTAGAAATCTATTGGATTGGTTTAAGTGGCTCAATAAACCCATATGATAAATAATGAGACTAATGGATTTAAGTTCTCTTAATTGTTAGGTTTAATAGACCCATTTAGTTTAATGAAACTCTAATTGTCTTATAAGTTGTGTTAGACATAATTAAAAAAAGATTAATTAAGGAAGAAAAATCAGATTTTTCTTTTCTCTTTTTTTTTTTTTTCTCTTGGACGAACTCTCTCTCTCTCTCGGGGGTGCATCGTTTTAAGTTTTTGACCTCCACATCATGTTCTAGCAGACACAAACCTGTGAATGTAGACTAGATGTGGAGAACACTTAATTTTCAACGCTTGTGACAGATCTTTGAATCGAAACATGTCTGTCTTTCAAATAAAATAGAGACCTGGGTTAGCTAAGTTAGAAATTTCTAAATATAGCGTAGAAAATTCACGAATGTAGTTCCGAATTGTCTCCGTCTGTCGGAGGTATCAAAGTCATGTGCATACCTCATCTCGACATTCGAGGGATGAAGCAACATTGGATGTAATACCCCGAATCCAGATCTGAATATTTAATTAATTTTGAAAAGAATAATTAAATAGGCGGGTCTTAAAACTTTTAAAAATAGACCATAAGGTACCATGAAGAAGTCCGGGACCGTCATGTACGAGAAAAACGAGAAAATGTGAAGATTTCTTTCGGTTCGGGTTGGACTAGAAGCTAGTCAGGGACGGACCAGATAACAGACTGACGGACTGGGCTGGGGAGGACATACCAAAGCAAAATAACGTGGAAGTAGGAATTCTAAGTTCGTCCGGGTTGGACCAAGATCTGGTCTGGGTCAGACTAACCTACTCAGCTTGTCAGGCGGACCAACGCAAGGAAAGACGGACCAAAAATCTGAGTTAGTCAGCCCGGTCCGGCGGATCAAAATCCTGATCTGGCGGACTAGCAGTGCAAAAATCTGCCAGCGAAGCAACCACTTTCCCACGCGATTTTCTCGCGTCAAACTGACCCACACCTACTCCACAGCCGCCCGACATGAAGTGGGAGACACCACCTAACCCCTACACTGGTCCCCTCAATGCCTAGCTCTCTCTCCCTCTCATAATACCCTCATCATCTCCCTCACTCAGCCATTTTCGGACTGAAAATTTCAGAAAACAGAGAAGGGGGAAAAGAGAGGGAAAGAGTCGACAGTTGGATGAAGCTCGGAGAAACATAGAGGAACCTACCTGGGCTGTCCAGGAAGATATCTCGAGGTAGGAAAAATTGGAAACATCGTACAATCTCAGCCAAATCAGATTTAAAGCGAAATCTAACCCAAGAACAAGGTGGGTGACTTGAGTTGACTTTGTATAATCTCATTTTCATCGTCCGATTGTATTTTGGTCAGTGATTTGATACATGATTT
Organism: Tarenaya hassleriana; assembly: GCF_000463585.1. NCBI lineage: Eukaryota > Viridiplantae > Streptophyta > Magnoliopsida > Brassicales > Cleomaceae > Tarenaya > Tarenaya hassleriana. The sequence goes on from NW_010965655.1 coordinate 9,981, forward strand.
AGAAAGAGACATAGTAATGAACATTTAGAAACAAACGGTGCGTGATTTGATTGAAAAATGAATGAGAACTAGCCAATTGAAGTTAACCAAAAAAATTGAAAAAGCGAAGAACTATTAGTGCGTCCGGTCCGCCGGACCAGGCGCTGGAAAACCAAAGGTTGGTTCGCCGTACCAAATGCTGAAAATGTAAAAAACTCTGTCGAACCAAAGAGAAGGGAACGCTGGTTTCCAAATTTTAAAAAAAAAATTAAATCTTTTGATTTTTAATTAATTAGTTCATTAAAATAATTTTTCAAATCTTTTAAAAAACCAAAATTATAAAATCTTGACTATTAATTTACCTTTGAATTTTAAAAATCCAAAACGCTTGAAATCTGGATCGAGCTTCAAATTTTTGATAATGTTATCCTCTTCTCTATAAAGAACCAATAACTGCTACCGTGAAAATTAACAAATAGACCCAAATTGGAATAATGAGTACCAATATTGGGCTTATGAGCCTAAATAAATTATGACCCGATTATATCGTTATAATTTTAATAAATCAATATTGAAAATCTTATAATTTTTAATACTATTTTATTAAAATAAAATATAATATACAAAGAACAAACAAGACAATCGAATCATAATTTATTTAGGTCTCTATATATGTAATATATAATATATATATCATGATTTTCAACATTCATTTATTAAAATTATATATAATATACAATGAACCAACAAGACAACCGAATTATAATTTATTTAGGTCTCTCTTTAATATATATATATATATATACATATATATATATATATATAATCCAAAAATTTAAGATTGACTTAGATAGTCTATATACTCTAAGAGTTATAAGTTATATATACGAGTAAATTTGCACAAATATATCAATTTTGGAGAAAAATTAGAAATGTATATTTTTTTCGTCATTTGCAAACTTTACTTTTATATGAAATTTTACAAACAAATACCTTTTATTACCTAATTTTTATATTGTTATTTAATGTCCTGAATAATCTTCAAAATGAAAAACAGTTTTTTAGGACGAAACAAGTTTTGCATAATAAAACTATTTTATCTTGGAGAACTTGTTTCGTCTAGAAACTCTTCAGGATAAAATTGATTCATTTAGGAGAGTCTGTTTTCGCACGAGAGCTCTTCAAGATTAAACTATTTCGTTCGGGAGAACCTGTTTTCGTTCGGAAGTTCTTCAGGATGAAACTATTTCATCCGTGAGAGACTATTTTCGTCCGAGAGTTCTTCATGATGAAACTGTTTCGATGAAAGAACGTTTTTCGTCCGAGAGTTCTTCAGGATGAAACTGTTTCTCTGGAAGAATATGTTTTCATATGGAAACTCTTCACGATGAACATGCTTCGTCGTGAAGAATCTGTTTTCGTCCGAAAAAATCTTCAACATGAATGTTTTGTCCGAGAATGCATATTTCATCGTAGAATCTCTTCGAAGAAAAAAAAAAGTATTTTGCAAATTTTTAGAGTGTATAATGGTATTCTTGATATTAATTGAAAAAAAACATAATATGCAAATACCTCATAATTTTTGGTACACTTTTCAAATACATCTTATTTTTTGGCACACTTTAACAAGAACCCCTATACATATTCTAACACAAAATCATATGGGTATGAAATTTAAAAATATTAGTAAGCCTTAACTGATGAATATGGTGTTCTGCCCATCATTGGTTTGCGAAATTGATTAGAAATCTATTGGATTGGTTTAAGTGGCTCAATAAACCCATATGATAAATAATGAGACTAATGGATTTAAGTTCTCTTAATTGTTAGGTTTAATAGACCCATTTAGTTTAATGAAACTCTAATTGTCCTTACACAAGGGTGACACACACACATGCGCAGAAGGCGATACTCTCGGACACACTAAGAAGAAGAGGCAAATATGCAACTCGATTTTTATCAATTCAAAGTCTCATCATTTTTGACATACAAAGGCCTTTAAATAGGCTAGAAACACAGAAGAAAGCAAGAGAAAATTCGTGCATAAGGAGGAGCTAACAAAACACTAAAGAAAGGTAGTGGAAACAAGACACCATCACTACAAAAAAATCCCAAATTCCAACCGGCAAATCCGTTGGAAATGGCCGAAAATCCGTTGGAATTCGACTTTTCCAACGGATGGTCTGGATTGGGTTTAGGGCGTTCTTGTGACTGGAACAAGTCCTAGGTTCGGTTCACGTGTCGTTAGTGGGTTTTTGAACATCCATCTACTATCCTTCTTACCTAATTCTGAGATTCGTCGATCCGGGTTCGTATCATTTGGTATCAGAGCCTGGTTTCTCTATATTAGGTTTTATCTATATCTATTTATCTTTTCCATTTCATTTTACATTTTCATCATCTTTGTTTCTAATCATTTCTCTTTGTTTTTGAAGGTTTAAAAGAAAAACGAAAAAAAAATCAGCAAAAAAAGAAAAGAAGAAGAGATATACAAGTGAAAAAGAAAAAAAAAGAATCGAAGAAAAAAAAAAGAGTTTAAAAAAAAAAGAGAAGAAAAAAAAAAGTTGATTTCGTCTTGCAAAAAAAAGAAGAGAAAAAAAAAACGTGTTTTCTTACATTGAATATTTTGTCTTCGTTTACACTTGCACGGTTTATCTAACGGGGTTGGGTTGTGGAAATAGTGTGCGATTTGTTAATTGAATACTTTTCCTTTGACCTATTTAGTTTGTTGTTAGTGCAAACCAGACATACAAGAAGAAACAGGAGAGCTTGAGTGACACAAAATTGAGCGAAACACTATTCTAGTGGTTGTGAGGTTCTCTCATCCTCTTTTCCTTTGTCTCTTTCTGTTTTATCTAACGTTTGATTGTTTTGCAAGATACAACAATGAGTGACGAAACAAACACTAGTACTGTTCATGAATCGGGTGATCATGCCGGCTTGAATTGATTGCAACTCGAAGCTATACAGCAGACCTTGGCACAACAAATCGAACGACTTGCCGAACGATTTGCAGATAGGTTTGCACAGCTAGAGATTGGTAGAGCCGCCCCACCACAAGCTCAACGTCATAGACAAAGAGATGAGCAATATGTGGAAGAAGTAGAAATCAATTCTGATGAGGATCCCATTCCTGCGCCAAGACAACGACGACATGCAAGACAAGCAAGGGATTGTTTGGATGATGACCTTGGTAACATCCGCATGGAGATTCCTTCTTTCAATGGAAGGAATGATGCTGAAGCTTATCTTGAATGGGAACGAAAGGTGGAGATGGTGTTTGAATGCCATCAATACTCCGAAAGAAAGAAGGTAAAGCTTGCATCGGCTAAATTCGAAAATTATGCACTAATATGGTGGGATCAGATGGTTGAGACTAGGAGGCGCATGAAGGAACTTCCAATCAACACATGGGAAGCTATGAAGCAAGTGATGAGGCGACGTTTTGTGCCTTCATACTACCATCGAGAAGTTTGTCGGAAACTGCGACAATTGACACAAGGGAGTCGTAGCGTCGAAGAATACTATAAGGAGATGGAGATACTAAAGATTCGTGCTCATATTGACGAGGGTCAAGAAGCTGCCACAGAACGGTTTCTTGGGGGATTGAACCAAGAAATTCAAAACCGTGTTGAAACACATCACTACGAGGGGTTGGAAGAGTCCGGTACCACCGTCCAACAGTAGTAGAGTTGAGGAAAATTGGACGTTATTATTGCTGTAAATTTTTTCTTCAAATCTTTATCGTTAACCCCGAACCTAATAATAACAATTTATTAATATTAACTAATAATATAATTTAAATAAGTATTGAAATAATTTAATTTAAAAATTACCATAACGCCCCGTCAAGTTCGGGATCGATTAGCGGGACCTCGCGAGTGTCGAAGAAATTTAAAATTTCTTCTACCTCCTCCAGAGTATATCAATCTCTGGGAAAAGTAGGGGTGCGTCCACCGGTTCCGGAAGACGAGAAGGTGGTGGTGGCGGCGGTGGCGGTGCTCCAAAAGAACCCGCCAACAATCCTCCGGAACCAGAAAATCGCCTACGAAACTGAAAAAAAACAATAGTTATTAATACAAAATAGAACATAAATAAATATTAAAGAATTGAAAACATATTACCATTTTGCATTTTTTTTTTGTCGAGTGTTTTTTTTAACTCCGTTATTTTGTTGATTTAAGAAATGGGTGATGAGGAAGAATGGGCACTCGCCCTTATATAATCGAAAATTCCAACGGATTTCCAACGGGTATCCGTTGGAAATCTCTGGGCGCATTTAATGTTGTCTGATAAATTCCAATGGATGCCCGTTAGAATCGCCATTTCCAACGGGCATCCGTTGGAAATATTCTGGAATGACGCGATGGACGTCAGGTGTATCGAACGGATTTAATGCTTCAGAATTTCCAACGGATGTCCGTTGAAAAAGGCGATTCTAATGGGCATCCGTTGGAATTTATTAATATGGATTCAATGTTTCAACCATTACAACGGGAGTCCGTTGGAAATTTCCAACGGATATCCGTTGTAATTCTGGTGTCGATTCGAATTCTGCGATTCGATTCCAACGGATGCCCGTTGGAATTTAACATTTTTTTTAAAAAATTTTTAAAAATCTCAAAAATACAAATAAATATGATAGATTTTTCAAAATACAAATACATATGAAAACAATAAAAAAATAAGTCTACATAGAATCTTCATCACTTTCATCATTCGGAGTTGTATCATGGTCCAAAACGAATTCGTCTATATCATCTTGTGCGTGTAACGAATCATCAAGTAACTCGTCGTCTATGTCAGGAAGTGCAAGTGTCTCGTCGTAATCATCATCTAGTCGGATGGGAAGAACCGGATCTTCGAGTTGCTCTTGCATTGGCTCATCGAGATCTTGTGTTGTCGACGACGAATCCACGATTAATCTTCATGTGTTAATCTTCAAAACAGCTGACCATTGATCTTCTCGTCACCGTTTCACCGATGTCGCATAATGTTTCTGATATGGAATGAAGCATACCTGGTCTGCCTGATCTGAAAGTATAAAAGGATCGTACTTTGCATATGAACGTTTCGGGTTTATGTCAATACCTCCCCATCGATTTTTCCGTGAGCCGCGTCCCGACGTTGTATCAAACCAATCACATCTGAATATGATTGTTTTCAACCCGACTAATCCTGGATACTGGAGTTGGAAAATCTGCCGAAGAACCCCAAAGAAATCAGGATCTTCCGATGACCCGCTTTTTATACAAACTCCGTAATTGAACGTGGATTTATGTTTTCCATGATCGTAAGTGTGAAACGTGTATCCTCGGGTGAACATTATCGGCCACCAAATGACTTTTCTTCCAGGTCCATGTGATATATCTCTGATCCATGCCGGAATTCTATCACTGCATGACCGAATCTGCGCATAAAAATTAAATTAATCGATATGAGTAATACACAAATACATACACGTACATATATATATATATAGCTAGAATACTTACGTAGTCTCGAAGCCAAGATGCATAATGTTGTTCCTTCATTCCTTCAAGTTCCTCCCCACTTAGATTAAGATATGTTGCCAAAACATCCTCGTCAAAAAGTCTTAAAAACATGTTGTTAGCAAATATATAAATATGTAATTAATTAATTTCTAATCACATCTAAGATTAAAAAATGTGTACCTTTCGTATGGCTTAAGTTCTTCACAATTCAACAGTATATATGTGGCGATGTGATTGTACTCTTGTACAGTTAACCAATATTCTTCAGATTTGCCTCCGAGGCGTCCAATAGACTGAAAACTTTCGGGAATAAGTCCGAAACATGAATCATAGTGGTAGAGATAACTTTTACCGTCTTCGTTGATAGCCCTCATTTTCTTCGTCTGAATATGAGATTCAAAATAGAAAGAACTGAAATAGGAGATCTCCTCTAACAAATACTGTTTGACGATAGATCTTTCCACTGCTGCTTTGTTTTTTGCCTTCTTCGTCAGATGGAAAAACAATCGCTCAAATGGATACATCCACCTAAACTGTATTGGACCACCGTATATCGCCTCATCTGGTAAATGAATAGGTAAATGTTCCATCACATCAAAAAATGAAGGTGGAAATACCTTTTCCAATGCGCAAAGTATCTCAGGAATGTTGCCTTTCAAAACCTCTAGGTTACTTCTTCTCAGAGATCTTGCACATATATCTCGAAAGAATGTGCTAATACCGCAAAACGCTCCGTAGACACTGGGTTTCAATAGCTCTGCAAATGCAATAGGAATGAGTCTTTGCATGAATACATGGCAATCATGACTCTTCATTCCCATAAGCTTTAATGAATCAGTATCAACACATCGCGCCAATTTGGATGCATATCCATCAGGGAATTTAACCTCTTCTTTTAACCATTTAAACAAGACCGTTTTACCTGGTTTTGTGAGTCTGAATATCGGCACAGGTGCGTGACCATCACGTGTCAACTTCAACTCTTTTCTCTTGTATATATCTTTCAAGTCTTTCCTCGAGTTGATGTTATCTTTACTTCTCCCTGACACATTCAGAACGGTGTTGATGATGTTATCAAAAAAAATTTTCTCTATATGCATAACATCCAGATTGTGTCGAAGCGTTAGCGAACTCCAGTAAGGCAAATCCCAAAAAATACTACGCTTATACCAGTTATGCCAATCACCAAATCCTTTGCACTTCTTATGCCCAAAATTCCCTCCACATTGCACAGAAGCTTGCAAATCATCCAAATATCCACTATTTATTCGCTCAGAATAAATTTGCTCTCCGGTTTGCATAACAGGACCTTCCTCAGTAACGATTTTACCTTTGGTAAAAAGCGTACGATTTTGTCTGAATGGATGATTGCTTGGAAGAAATCTGCGATGACAGTCAAACCAGCACGACTTTCTCCCATGTCTCAGCTGAAACGCTTCTGTTTCCTCCATGCAAAACGGACATGCAAGTCTTCCATGTGTGCTCCATCCCGATAGTATGCCATACGCCGGAAAATCACTGATCGTCCAAAGAAGAACCACTCTCAGTGTAAAATTTTGTTTCACACTTACGTCATAAGCAGGGACTCCAATGTCCCACAAATCCTTCAACTCCTTAATGAGCGGCTGTAAATACACATCAAAACTCTTCTTCGGATGTTCTGGCCCAGGAATCAACAATGTCAAAAACATAAATTCTCTTTTCATGCACATCTCAGGTGGTAAGTTGTACGGAGAAAGTATAACGGGCCATAATGAATACTGCATGCCAGACTGTCCGTACGGACTAAATCCATCAGTACACAAACATAGATACACATTCCTAGGCTCAGCAGCGAATTGAGGAAATACCATGTTGAAGTTTTTCCACGCCAAAGCATCTGATGGATGTTGCATTTCTCCATCAACGGTAGAATGCGAGGCATGCCATCTCATATGCGAAGCCGTTTGTTGTGATTCATACAAACGCTTCAAGTCGTACGATACCGGCATATAGAACATCTTTTTATACGGAGTTTGTCTTCGTACATTCTTACTCGGACGATATCTGTTAGTCCCACAGAATTTACACATAACCAATTCTTTTTCTTCACCCCAGTACAACATGCAACCATTTTTGCAAACATCAATCTTTTCATAAGGCATTCCCAAATTCTTCAACATAGACTTCGTATCATAATACGATTCTGGAGCTTCGTTATTTTCAGGTAAATATTCACGCAACGTTTGACAAAATGAATCCATGCAATTTTCGGTGACATTGTAATCCGTTTTCATACTCATCAATCTTGATGCAAGAGATAAACGTGACTGACCTTCTTTACATCCTTCAGAGATAAGATGATTTGTCATATCCAACATGTCGAAAAATCGTTTTGTTTCGACGCCGAAAAACCGTTTTGTTTCGATGTTTGGCTCCTCCTGATCTTGTGATGAGTTTTGCTCAGCCAATGCCCCAGGAAAAGCATCTGTCATCATTTCAACATAAGGATTTCTTACATCTTCATCTACATCATACTTCTGCTCGGCCGAGACATGTTGTCCCGTTGTGATTATCCGAACTTCTTCTCCATGAAATTGCCAAATATAATAATCTTCGACAAATCCCCTTCGAAATAGATGTTTACAAACATCTTCTGGACTGCGATATTTAAAATTGCGACAACTTGTACATGGACATAGCATTTTTCCACGTTCTTGACACAACGGCTGCATAGAAGCAAAATTCATAAATTGTTCCAAACCGTTAATGAATTCTTGCGTTACCTCTTTTGTAATCAAATCAACTCTTTCGTATATCCACTGCCGGGACGAACGAATATTCGGATTTGTTGAAGATGTCATTTTTAGGAGAATTTTTGGTGTAAGAATAGTATAAGAATGATTTAGAGAGTGGTTTGGGCGAAATATGGCCGGATGCTTTAAATAGACAAACTTTCCAACGGATGTCCATTGGAAATCCGTTGAAAATTTCGTTACCGTTACACTTTCCAACGAATATCCGTTGGAATATTTCGAACGTTATAACGTTCGACTATTTCCAACGGATATCCGTTGGAATTATTGCCGCGTTTCATAACGTTCGGATAATTTCAACGGGTTGCCGTTGAAATTTGTCGAACGTTATTTCTAACGGAAATCCGTTGGAATATACGTGAAAATTTTCTAACTCAAATATCCGTTGATATGCCGTTGGAAATTTCCAACGGATTTCTAATGGACGAATCCGTCAGACGTCCGTTGGAAACCCGTTAGAAACGCGTTGGAATTATTCCAACGGTATGCCGTTGGAAATCCGTTGGAAAAATTTCAACGGATTAATCCGTTGGAAAAATCCGTTGGAATTTTGCATTTTTTTTTGTAGTGCATAAAGTACGGAACAAGTGGAGAGTTGGTGGAAGTGGAAGGCCAATGTTTTGCAACGGCTAGGAGGCTTAAAGAAGGTCTTCATGAGGTTGAAATAATGTAGAAAGCTTCCCAAATTCGTGCTTGATAAAGATTGGCCGAAATTTGGTACAAAGATGACACCATATCCTTTCCAATGATTTGGTATCTTCTTGGACTTGTGTAGAATACTTTTGGGCTCTTTGGGCTTGGATCTTCAGCCCATTTATTGAGAATACAATCTTCAAATATCTCCTTAGTAGCCCATATGTTAGCCCCCGAAGTCTTTGGTGTTCGACAACATAAACTCCATAAAAATGTGACGTTTTAGCGCTTGTTGTCATTATCGCATCCGTTGCATTGTCTTGACCATTTTCGGATGTTTTGATCAGCCACTCTTCGACATATGCATTGATATTTGAATGTAGACTTCGAGTTCTTTGTCTTGTAAGTAAAGATGTATGAATGGTTGGCATGGTATGCTCGATGCCAACTTCTTCTCCTCCAATAGCGTTCATACCATTGTCTTGCTTCTCGTTCGCATTTTGTTTGTCATTGTTCATGTCTTGGTTGATGACCTCATAAAATAGAGCTGGTCGGGAGAGAACCAAAAGTCAGTCTACCGGACCCAACTCGAGTGAAAAGAGAGAAAAGATCCGAACGGCCCGAGATGAAGCAACATACTGCCTATCGCCGTGAGATGTGTGACTAAACATCACAAGTGATTCGTTGTATGTTTGTATTGGGGGTAGAATTATATGGCGTTGATCGGTAGGTCGGTGATAGGTCGGATACCGTGATGCGCGTGGTTGTAGCGGGGGATGAGTATTCACGTTGTATGCCATGTTTGTATCCCGGTGTGTCATGCGAGGTGACATCGGCTGTCATGAGATGTGACGGGCGTGAGAGGCCCACCTAGTCATGTGATGTGACTAGGGTTATGGCTAACTTTATGGTGTGATGCCATACGGATTTGATTGTCGTGCGATGCGACGACCAATGTCATGAGATGTGACAGGCGTGTGAGGCGCACCTAGTCATGCGATGTGACTAGGGTTTATGGTTAGCTCTATGGTGTGAGGCCATACGAGCAAGGTTGTACTTCCGATGTGTCATGCGAAGTGACATCGACCATCATGAGTTGTGATAAGCGCGTGAGGTGCACATAGTCGTGTGATACGATGACCAACATCATGTGAGGTTACGGACGTGTGAGGCATACCTAGTCATGCGATGTGACTAGGTTTTACAGCTAGCCCTATGATGCGGGGTCATATGGGCATGATTGTGATTGATATGTTGTGATGATGTGTATTATTGTTGATGTTATGATATTGTAGAATTGTTATGATTGTGTAAAGAATTATTGATTGGCACTGTTCTTGATGAGAACTGGAATACCAGGTTTAACCCGAGCCATTCACTAAGCAGTTGTGCTAGCCCTCGTACTTTTATCTTTTTTCAGATCACGCGGAGCACATGTAGCCCTCTTCGGATGATGACGACATCGAGGAGGCAACATCGCGTATGGTTATTTTCCTATTGTATGTTTTGACCATGGAACACGGTTTCCAGGTTGCATGGTTGTGCTATTTTTAATTCGGACATGTGTTGTTTTGAGGCTTAAACGATGTTGAATTCCGCTGCGTGTTTTATATTAAAAGTTTTTTTAAAATTCCCTATTTTGGTTTTAGTAATATTTTACCGGTTTAGTCCATGTGGTGCATCCTGTTTATGGAAATTGGGATACGGGTATCACAACTTTTGGTATTAGAGCAACGTTCGTTCCACGGGAAGGAATAACTCATTACCTTAAGGTTTTACAATGAAAAATATTTTTCGAAAACCATGTTCAATGAAAAATTATTTTATGAAAGCCGTACAAGTGATGCGACCTGTAGTCGTCGGAGGCTTAGTGAAAATAACATGGCGTATTGAGAATGCCGCCATGATATGCTTAACTGGAAAATAATAATTTTCGCAATTAAGTCGAACGCTTAATCCAAGTGATCAGAATCGAAGAATTCATCTTGAAGTCCTTAAGGGGTCATGGGGCAGTACCTACACGAACATACACCAACTATACCAAGTGGGAAGTCTGGGACAAAGGGGGGAGGATCTAGCGTCGCCTGCCATCTAAGTGGCATTGGCAGATGACCCCTTCATACTAACATGAAAGACCGAAAGTGATCAGAAAATGCAACTATGCAATTCTGGTTAGCCCACCAACAGTAAGAAAACTGAAGGATCATCACGAATCGGTATACTCTACCTAGGATTGATAGATTATTGGATCAACTATCAAGAACTCAACGATTCTACAAGATCGACTTATGGACTAGATGTCACCAGTCAAGGTGAAAGGTGCATAAAGGACAAAATGTCCCCGACTCGAGATGACCACTATGAGTTTGGGTAAACTCGTGAAGACTCACGAATACAACCGTAATATTTATGCAGTGGTGAACCATATTTTAACAGATTTCTAGGATGAGTTTATCACCATAAATGATACTCTCATCAGATTAAGGTACTAGGAAAAACATCTACGGGGAATACCATGGAGGGTGACAGAAGATAATGTGTGCGCAAGACACACGGTTTGGTTTCAGTGAATTGAAGTGGATCTCTTTAAAGACCGAAGCCATCGTGGATTAGAGGCCATCAAACTCTACGATTGAAGTCCAAAACTTCTACGACTCACCGACAATTATCGTTGATTCGTAGGAAGGACTAACTACAATAGATGACCTACGACTAAGTCAAATGAAAAAGTACAGTAGGCTTTAATGGATCACTGAGCAAAAATAGTTCCGGACGACTGAAACGAAATTCGACATTAGACGATCCTGACAGTACCATGGCGAGAATATTGTAGGAAGTTATTACCGACGCATCCAAACAAGACTAAGTTGCATATTAAAGCAAGGCGACATGTCATTGCTTATGCATCGAGGTAATTGAAAAGCATGAGGAAAACTATCCGAAATACGATATGGAATTCGTGGTTGATACCGATAATAACTCAACCTATACAATCCCCTAGTAGAACTTGAATTTGAGTCGACGAAGATGGCTAGAGCTCATCGCTGACTATGATTTAAGTATTAACTGTCATCAAGGAAAAGCCAACGGAGTGATGGATATGCTAAGTCAAAGAACGGATTCTAACGGTCAATTGTGACGTGATATCATCACATAGTAACGTCGTTGACTTGGAAACCAAATCGGGACATTGGTCCCTAAATAAGAAAGGACACGAGATTGTTTACACGTCGAGATAATTGAAAAAACACGGAGAGAACTATCTGATGCATAACATGGAGTTGGCAACGGTAGGACATGCGCTGAAGATTTGGAGGTCATATCTGTATGACAAGAAAATTAACAAATAGACCCAAATTGGAATAATGAGTCCCTATGTTGGGTTTACGAGCCTAAATAAATTATGGCCCGATTATATCGTTGACTCATTGTATATAATTTTAATAAATCAATGTTGAAAATCTTATAATTTTTAATATTGGTTTATTAAAATAAAATATAATATACAATGAATCATAATTTATTTAGGTCTTTCTGTATATAATATATATATACATATATATATATATTGATATCGCAAATCTAGGTGTATAAATTTGATCAAGTAATAATATCCTAGACTCAACAATTAACCGCAAGTGTACGGATCGTGTGTAGCAACTAGGGTCGAACACATGGACAAGTAAACAATTGAATCAGATTCCAATCCAAATTTAGATCTAGAGAAAATATGAGAATGATGAGAATGTATCAAAAGCAAATAATAAAAACAAACGATAAACTATCAATGGCAAAACACTGCAAGCTTCGGGATTGCTTTACATGCAAGGGTCTTTCAAAAGATACAAACTCACTGGTTTATCTATCCGATTCAGGGAATTCAAGCTCTAAAGTAAAGATTAACCCTCTCGAGTCTAACCTCACTATCCAGGTTTTATCCTACTAATCTCTCGATTCAATAGTCCAAAACCCTGGATGCATGAACGAACGATATCATAATCCTTAGGCAAATATTTATCTCTCAATGCAATACCTGTTCTATTTATTGAGTTATTTCCAGGTTAGAATCCCATATGTCTATGCGAATTAAAACCCTAAGTTCATTCAATCAAGTGGCCAACAAGATCAAACGCATTAAACGCAACTCAGTAAACCGAATAGAATAAATAAAACCATAAAGTCTGGAATTAGAAACCAAAGATCCCTCATAGCAAATCCCTAACCTACAACAAAGGAACTACTCGCTAAACATCGAGACGTCAGGGTTCATATCAATACAACAAAACATCGTAAAATAGAAGGAAAGAGGAACGCTTAGTCAATTTCTCGGCTTCGTGATCTCCGTCTTCTACTCAGATCTCTTGCTTCTTGATAATCGCCCCCTTTTGTGTGTTCTAGGGTGTATTCTCTGTGTAAAGCTTGAATCAATTTCGACCTAGAGGCTTTCCCCTCTTATTTCCCTTCGGTTTTGGCAAAATTGGAAGTTTTCCTGAATCTGGAAGTTTTCAACTTCTGCGATGCCGAACCGATCGTTTCGTCCATCCCGAAACGATCGTTTCGTGTCTCTGAGTAGTTTCGACGGGCTTTACGAATTCGCTGATAACTTCCTGCTCTGATATCGGATTTGGGTGATCTTTATGTCTATGCGTAGATATTGAGAAGAGCTTTCTAATGATATAGAATATGCATGTTTTGGACTTGCGGAGTGAATGTTATTGAACTTGCAAATTCGGACATTTTCTGAACTTCACGTTTTCCCTGGAAACACTCCAAATGTTCCCGTTTCGTCTGTGATGTTCCGTAGCCCATGTTTTCCACTCCTTTTGCTCTTTTTATGCGTGAAAACCTGTTTAAACACCAAAGAACACAACCATGCAATGTCGAAGCCAAATGTGCCCTAGAATGCCTACAAATATGTAAAATAGAGTGAAATACGCTAGACATCCTATATCAAAACATCATCCAAAAAACGTGTTATCAAACTCCCTCAGAGTTAAAACTTTGCTCGTCCTCGACCAAATACTCCGTGAAAAACAATCTGAAAGGAGGGCGAGACAATGACATAACTCAAAATGATAATCGAGAGCGAAACCTCTATCCGACCTATATCCCCGTAAACAATGACCAAGTCTGTCTAATATGATCTCCCTCTCTAAAGGATAATCTTTCCTAGCCATAGGATCTATACCGTTACCTAGAACCAATCTAAGGAATTCAATCATCTATCAAGCATGTTTCTCGAACCTATTACGACATTCTACCTAATCGTATCTAGTCTACGCTTTCGGCATCCATTCTTTTTATCTTTCTCTCCCTCTTTTTTTTCATCTAGCTAGACTTTCTCTTTTTTTTTACTAGCATCTCGGGTTCCTAGGACGTTGAAGTTGAAGGGTTCCTAATCAAATTTATTCGATTTTGTTTTATTGGATAACCCGACCCACAACTTAGACCCGAACCATCAAATCGATGCACTCATGTCCTCGAACGATTTTCGTTGACGATAGTGACAGTGGAGTGTCGAGATGCTCACTGGCTTTTTCTGCATATAAAGAAATAAGAATGCATTTGATAATAGACTTTACCGATTTCAGCAAACTTCAGAAAGGTTCTTATAGAAACTTTTCTACCTGACTAGACAACATCGGTCCCATGGGTTCCAACCAACGATTTCTATCCCACAAGCCATTCTAGACAATCCTAAAGGTCAAGCAATCAATTCGAAAAAACTTAGCCACGTTCAACGGATCACCATGTTCTCAAGATGTTTCTACTCTCTCATGCCATAAATCATCACATCAATGCTCAAAACGGTTTTATGCACGTGATTTTATATGTCCTAAACACTATATGAGAATGCACAATCCTTACAACAAACTATATGATCCTAATGCATCCTATATGCACATGCAACTAAAAAGTGAAAATAAAAGATGTGTGGCCGCACTATAGACGAACGTCGTCTATTTCAGACAGTCGAACTCAGTGAACGAGAAAGCAGTCGAATCAGATAAGGTGGCTTGTCCATGCCTTATGTTCGACATATGATATCGCGATACAAAAGGATCATCAGTCGGAATCATCACTGGCTTTCGTATGATCACAAACAAACTCTATTCGAGATAGGTAGTCATAGTGTCTTGCTAGAGACCGCCTATGACTTGTATACCCGAAATAGGGATTTC
>NW_010965655.1:26220-26788 GCF_000463585.1 Tarenaya hassleriana
ACAATCGTTGCACAGAAACCGGTTAGATCTAGAAGCTCTATGAGTAAAGCACTTGTCAAGGCCTCGATCGTACGTGTCATGGGCCATGCCAAAGCTGGGTGTGCCGTATTATCTTGGTGAGGCAAGATGGAGAAATGGTGGTTCTCATAGCTTGAAAGTAGATGCTTGATCTAAGTGTGGTTTCGAAAATCCCTTGTTTATGTAATGCTAAGTGTGTACCTCCCATTATTAGAGCGCCTGTCAAGGCATCGATCGTCCGTAACACGGGTCATGCCAAAGCTTAGCGTGCCGGATTATCTTTGTGAGGCAGGGTAGGAAATCGTGGTTCCTACAGCTTGAATATGGTTTATCTTGGGTTAAGTTGTCAAATTTTGACTTGAAATTTAATGGTACAGTCGAGACAAGTATGCAATGATATTCGATATCATAGTCTCATAAAGGATCTAAGAGTCATATTGGATATGATTGACATTAGATGTTTACCTAAATAGCATAAGGCTGAGTGTAAAAACTTGTTCTTATGTGAAATACGGATCTTAGTCCCATATAGAAAATTATTGTAGGGTTA
>NW_010965655.1:31867-38217 GCF_000463585.1 Tarenaya hassleriana
GAAATGAATCATGTACTGGATTGTAGATAGTCAATACGGGATTTGTACCTCTCGTAAAAGAGAGAGATATCGCTGGGCCCCTCGTGTGAGCAAGACTGTAGAAATGTGTGGCCGCACTATAGACGAACGTCGTCTATTTCAGACAGTCGAACTCAGTGAACGAGAAAGCAGTCGAATCAGATAAGGTGGTTTGTCCATGCCTTATGTTCGACATATGATATCGCGATACAAAAGGATCATCAGTCGGAATCATCACTGGCTTTCGTATGATCACAAACAAACTCTATTCGAGATAGGTAGTCATAGTGTCTTGCTAGAGACCGCCTCTGACTTGTATTACCGGAATGGAGATTCTGCGTTTTACTGCTATTCCGGATGAGCCTACAGGGTCACACACAATAGGGATGGACAAGTACGTGTGCTAAATTATCCCGATTAGGAATCCTAATTGGATTGAGATTCCTAATTGGAATAGGAATCCTAATGGGATTAGGAATCCTATTATGTATAGGAATCCTAATGAGATTAGAATTCTATTACATCTAGGAAACCTAATGAGATTAGAATTCTAATAGGTTTAGGAAACCTAATTAGATTAGGATTCCTAGTAATCTATTCCTTGTCAAATTAGGATTTTGGAAAGTCTATATAAGGAGAACGTCTTCTAAGGTTTTAAGGAAAGAAAGGAAGAAAAGAAGAAAAAAAAAAGAAGAAAAATAAAACCCTAAGCCTCCAAAAACCTTGCACACAAGAGAGATCGAGATCTCTAGTCCTAGCAGACAAGTTCCAAGGTGTTGGAATCCATCCCGACGTGTGGATACGTGTAGAGGGCGAGGTATTCTTCCTGCCTAGAGTGATCGGACGAACAGATCAATTGATACAGGCCCCGGATCGATTGAGGTAAGCGTTCTAACGTTTCTATGATTCAACAGTAGCATGGTTCTAGGGTTTCTATAAGATGAAAAACAGTTTTTTATATTGTAATCGGATCTGAGATTACAAAGCAGTTTCCATTGTTAGTTGTCATGTCGGACTTTGCTCTTCTCGATCGGGATGATGTGGAAGTGGCACGGCTGGTACATGTGTTGAATTAAAGCCAAAACCTTTCGGGATTTATAGATCCGGGAAGACCAAGTGGTACGAAAAAAAGCCAAGAGAGAAAAAGAAGAGAAGATCTGTGAACGCAAAACTAGCGAAACTTTATTGAATCAAAATGGAAAGATAAAAGAAAGGGAGATGACTCTGATGGATAAGGTGTTCTGGTCACTATCGTTTGCAAAACTGATTAGAAACCTATTTGATAAATTTAGGCGGTCTAATGGGTCCATATGATGATTTATGAAGTTAATGGGGTTGTTTTCTCTTAATGGCTAAGTGAAGACCCATATGTCCATTTCGGGTAATGAAACCTTAATTGTTTTGTAATTATGTGTTAGACACATAATTTTATTAAGCAAGAGACAAAAGAAAAAAAAAGTTTTTTTCTCCCACTCTCTCTCATGGTCGTCGTTCGTTCTCTCTCTTGGGAAGCCTCGTTTTCGTTTCCGTTTCCGACCTCCAGATCGTGTTATAGCATACACAAGCCCGTGAATGTAGATTAGGTGCAGAGAACGACAGGTCTATGGATCGAAACCTACTTTGGTATATTGATATATTTATCATTATATCCAAGATCTGTTGTTTGGGTTTCGTTTCGTATTATTTCGCTGCATGAAATCCAATATTAGAACCCTAGAAATCTTTGTAAACGCATGTTTAGGGATCTCCAAAACCCAACAGACTCGTGTACAAGTTGGGAAATATAAACGAGGTCGGCGATAAGGAGCAACATCGGACAAGAGACGCGTGAAAGGAAAGGAAATCTGAGATGGTCTCTCAACTTGGCCGGCCATGCCTATTTATAGGCCTAGTAACCAAGATGGAGATCCATAGATCACTCCTCTTAATCCTTATCTACCGAGGATAAAGATTACAACAAGATCTATTTTCCCTATATTGCGTTCAAACTGACCTAACACTAGATCACGTTCACACTGAAAATCGTTCACACATATGCAGAGAAGATCTCGTCTAAACAGGCTTGGCCCGAGGGCGAGAAAACGTTTCGAAAGGTCCGGAATGTTCGTCGGACTTGGCCGGTCTCTCGTGGGTAGTAGGTTGTGTGAGAAGGTCCGTCCATGGTTCGTGGAATCCGCCAGGTTCAGTTTGTGGGTCGCTTGTGGGTCGCTTGGGATCGGTCCATGGGTCTGTTGTGTGTTTTATGTTCTCATCGCATGTTGGCAGTTGGTTGGTCAGCTGGGGGTGTTGGTCGGGATTTCTCGGGATTCTTCAGTCCGGTTCTCTCGATCATGGTAGAGACTCGATTTGAACTATTTCAAGCATCGAGTTGGATCATGGGACGTGTGCCAAGATCGATCTTGGTGTTCCCGACAGATCCATCCATCCGGGATCGGTGTCTGAGTGTGGCCGAGAGGTACCATTCGTCTTGCTCATCCGGTTTTGTAAAAACGTACCTGCGGAAAGATGGAATCGGGATGCGAAAAGTTCCCCATTTTTTCATGTCTTTATGGATTTTACAAAAAAAGACAGGCAAGCCAAAAAAAACCCTAGGATCCAAGAACCAAGGAGGAGGAGCTTTCCTTAGCCAGGCAGAATTCAGTCTTCCTGAAAAAACATGTGAACACAAAAGAGGAGTGAGAAAAATAAAACGTTACCGGTCATGAAAATTTAACAAGGAACTAATAATAATAATAACAATAATCGATTTCAATTCTTGGACAGACCTGATTATGATCGCTAGTCTCTCCCTCGTGGTCTTGATCAGCATAAAAGGGCTTACCGTTCTGAGACATCGAAGGTGGAACAGAGCCAAAACCCTGTCCCTGTCCATTGTACGGCATCATGTGCGGCATCGGAGGCATCATAAACGGAATCATAGCGTTAAAAAGCCGAGGGCTCATACACATGATCGGCTTCAGGTGTGGGTACATCTCCAAGTACTGTGAACAAATGCATCAAACATGGCACTTCGGCATAAAACATATATGCGTGTAAAAATGTGAAGGCTGTGTGAGATTTTACTTCAGCCTTTTGCCTCTGCAACTCTCGGATATGTTCCGTGGCCAGTTCGATTGTGGTAGCTTTATCAAGCTGGAGATTACATTCATTGAAATTAAAAAAAAAAAAAAAGGAATTTATTTGGATATTGAAACAAGACAAACAAAACAGGGGAAGAGGCATAACAAGTGGTGTCTGTCACCTTTCCGCTATGGGGAGTAATTTGCTCAAGGTTATGATATTTCTCGTTGATCTTGTCCCTGCGTTTCTGTGTTCGTAAAAAGAAAAATAAGACCCCGACACCGTTATGCATAAATTATACGAATCCAACATGAGAAACATGAAAAGGGTTGTAACTGTATACATGCCTTACCTTCTCAGAGGAAGCGTGGGATCTGGCTGCCGTTGCCGTTTTCTTCCCTAGGGTTTTCTTCGTGCCAAGTCCAACATCTTTCCATTTCTTTATAAACCCAAAAGGAAATAAGAAAGAATTAGTGTGAAGAAACTCCAAGAAATTAACCAGAAGAAGTGGAAAGAAGCTGCAAAAAGGCTTACTGCTTTCTCCTTCCTCGGCTCGGTGCCTTCAATCAAAGGCTGAGGGGAGAGATTGATATTGATGGGGTAAGGAGGATTCAAAGGGCCTGAAAATTCAGCCGTGGAAGCGTCGACCACTTCTTGGAGAGGGTTAGAGCCGAAACCAGGAGATACAATCGAAGCTAAAACCTCTGACCAGTTCGCGAAATTCACCACGCCTTTTGAGCTCTGACAGGTGTTTGTGTTCATGTTCATGTTTCTCCGACAAAAAAGAAAGCAAAGATCAGAGAAGGAAAAAGGAGGAGATTGAGAAGGAACTCTTGAAGAAGAAGAAGAAGAAGAAGAAGAGGAAACTGAAAGTGTCTTGTATTTATAGAGAGAAGAAAATAGAAAGGAGAAAGCTGTTCAAGTGCTTGAAGAGCAGGGGACAGTGCCGGGTGACGTTCTGCAGACACAAATCCCAGCGGTCGCCGTAATCTTTTTTTTTTTCTCTTCTTTTGCCGCTTCTCTCTTCGATTTTTATATATTTGTTATTTTAAATTTCTAATTTTACGGTCGCCGATTTTTATATATTTTTTCTCTTCGATTTATCATATATTTGTTATTTAAACACAACCGAAAATAATATTACTTTGCAAGCTGAAAATGGAAACTCTATGGCGAACTTGGCTTCTTTAACTTAATAATCATGTTATTATTGAATTTGAATTAATGATAAGTGAATATGAAAAAATGGCGATCTAGAGCTGTTTCCGAATTGTATACATCTGTTTATTTACACACACAAAAAACCATCTGTTTAGTGAATTAGGAAATAAATGAATAAAAAGATAACAATTGACTTGGAATCCTGTATCTTAATGGTTAGTTCCGACTTATTGTCCGGTTGTATATAAACAGTTTTTGAAAATCAATACATTTACCGTTATCAAAAAAAAAAAAGATAACAATTGATAGAAAAAACAAAATCCAAAATAAGATAGTTACGCCTACCGCCTTACTTTTTTTTATTTCAATTTTTTAAATGTTGATGTAAAAAACGTACGTAATCCTTAAAAAAATAAAGAAAAATAAAAAACACTCAACTTTCTAATTTTGACAAACCAAAATATAGACTATTTTTTGAAATAAAAAAATACTAATTTTTTTAAGTTATTCAAAATAATACCTAAATTATTTAAAGAGTGTTAAATTAAACAATCGAGTTTACGTGGTATACGAAATTGTTGACGTGGCGGACGAAAGTGCAAATGTGACGTAAGAATATTTCACGCTATTTCAACATTTCCATACGTCACATGAGTTCGATACTTTTAATTTGACATATTATTTAAATAACTTAAAAAGTTTAGTATTTTTTAAAATTACATATTTTTAAAATTTTCTAAATCTTAAGTAAAATGGACAAAATTGGTGAATATATTCTCACAAATTTATATGCAATTTTTTGTTTTATATTTGTAAAAAATATTTTATCTCAATTTTTTCCATATACTCCTTTATATTTTGTTAATGTTTGGAAATTACAACAAATGAAGATTTAACATCTAGAATAATCTAAACAAAAAGAAAACTTGGTATATCGAATAAAGGAAAGAAGAATCAACAAAGGAATGAGTTTTAAGAAGAAAAAGAAACATATTGATAACTCATATTTTTCACTATATTTTTAGGATGGTTTGTCTACGATTTACATGATGATCATATGCATTTGTAGATATTTTAGATATTATAGATCATAAAACCCGGTTATATTTCAGTTTCGTAGAGTTGCAAGTTTTGAAAATAATTGGATCAAAAAAAGAATATTTTTGGAGTTTTACAGATGAAGTTCATAAGAGATATACATTACGAGCTCAATAACTCCCTCCAAACAAGTCTAAATCGTGTGTGCTTTGTATCTCATATCATTGAAAAAAAAATGAAAATCTTGAAAAAAGAAATGAAGCTAGAAAAAAAAAAGACAATATTAAAAAGAATATTGGAAACAAGAGGATGAGTTATGTATAAATATTAAGGAGAATCAATCATTGAGAGCAAAATCTACTCGTTTTAATCTTTTCCTTTTTGTTTCCTAAACAATAGCCATGCTAATGATGTATATATTCTTTTGTAACAATTGTACATTCAATAAGAATCATTCAACATTATAATAAATACAGGACATTGAATTTCATCTCATACACATGGTGGGAGATATGAATCTCAAGTGAAGTATATCTAACATTGGATGATGAAAATTATTGTTTTCTAACGATTGTTTTGGGGTGTAAATGAATTGAAAGTCAAAAAAGGGAAGAATGTTAAAGTTGTTTTTGCAGGTAATTAGATTTGTTACGGAGATAAATCCGGAGATAATCTAAATTGCAGATTTTGTGGAGATGATAACTACTAAGGTTTGAAGATAAGATTTAACCAACAATCTTGGAGATAGACAAATCAACAAGAAGATAAAGATAGATCTAAATAGATCTTGATGTGTGCATATAAAAGGAGAATGCAAGAGATTGATGTTGGTTGTAATGCTCTAGGATGATCCATGATATGACATTTTACTTTGTATTGATTCATTGATTTATGAATGCATTATTTTTCCCGTTATACGATTAGCATGTTTGTTGTATTTCGGCATCCTTGAATCATTAGAGAATGATTCTAAACTCCCTAGTCAGTCATCATTGTGGGAACAATGTTGAATCAAGACTAGCATGAGGTGTGATCAACGCATTGGATGTAGATCACAATCATGGGTACTCGTT
>NW_010965655.1:39923-45813 GCF_000463585.1 Tarenaya hassleriana
ATCTCTTAAGTGCTCTAGCAAGCAAGTTTCCAAGTGTTGGAAACCATCCCAAAGGTGTGGACTGCTCAAGAGGGTGTTGGCTGCTTCAACACCTAGCTGTGATCTTCAACCAACCTTCAGATTCGGAATCAAAAGGTTAGTTCTACTCTCCAAGAGGTTCTTCACGGTCAAGTCCTTCTCCATCCCGTGCATGTTATAGTTCATGACAAACTGGTCAAAACTATCCGGCAGGGATTGAAGAACTAGGTCTACAGCCAATTCACGACTAACATCCAACCCTAGTCTGTCAAGATCCTCTAGATAACCCTTCATCTTGAGGATATGAGTACTCGCGGGTGAACCATTGGTCATCTTACAGTTGACCAGGTTCTTAAGGACGTTAAATCGTTCGACCCTTGCCTGTTCCTCGAACATAGTCCTGAGATGCTCGATCATCTCGAAGGCATCAGTTCCTTCGAGTTGTTTCTGCAACTCAGCCGACATTGATCCGAGCATCAGGCAGGTCTACTTAAATAGCATGTTTTTGAGCGTCATGCCCTAGCTGACTCAAAAACATGTGAAATATGGATCCTAGCTCACTTAGAAACTCATTGAGGGTGTTTTTCTTAGTGGGAACTTGTCATATTGCATCTATTATCTGTGTTAGCATGTGTACTAAGTGACTTACATGTTTTTCTGTCTGTTTGTTTGTCTTTTTCTGTAGAATATGACTGCTGCAGGTAATCTGGCTAATCTCTCCATGCGATCCATTCTGGATCGGGAGAGACTCACTGGTGGAAACTTTCTCGACTGGTACCGTAACCTGAGAATTGTTCTCAGGCATGAGCGGAAGCTCTATGTGCTGGAAGAAGCCGTTCTTGAGGATGAACCAGCGGCCAATGCGCCCAGGGCTGTCAGAGATGCTTACCATAAGCACATCAATGATAACCTAGACGTGACCTACCTGATGCTCGGATCAACGGCTGAGTTGCAGAAACAACTCGAAGGAACTGATGCCTTCGAGATGATCGAGCATCTCAGGACTATGTTCGAGGAACAGGCGAGGGTCGAACGATTTAACGTCCTTAAGAACCTGGTCAACTGTAACATGATCATGATGGGTCGCACTGGGACCTCGAGCACCGGTTCACAACAGGTCTCGGGTCTGGTCCGCGGGCTTACGCAGCGGAGATGACGTTCAAAACGATTTTGAACCGCCCACGGACCATGGTTTCGGTGAAGAACCTCTTGGAGAGTAGAACTAACCTTTTGATTCCGAATCTGAAGGTTGGTTGAAGATCACAGCTAGGTGTTGAAGCAGCCAACACCCTCTTGAGCAGTCCACACCTTTGGGATGGTTTCCAACACTTGGAAACTTGCTTGCTAGAGCACTAAGAGATCAAATCTCTCTTTTGGATCCAAGAACACTGCCATTGGGCATTGGCGCAGAAACTGCAAACTCTACCTGGAAGATCAAAAGAAGAAGAAGCTTGCAGAAGCTTCATCTTCAGGTATCTTCGTTATAGAAGCTAACTTGTTTACTTCTACATCTTGGGTATTAGATACGGGATGTGCCTCACACATTTGTGGAAATGTGCAGGGCCTGAGAAGAAGTAGGCAGCTGGCGAAGGGAGAAGTGGATCTCCGCGTCGGAAATGGAGCAAGAGTTGCTGCGTTGACCGTCGGGACTTATGATCTTACTTTACCTTCTGGACTTGTGTTAGAATTACATGATTGTTATTTTGTACCTGCAATTAGCAGGAATATTATTTCGATTTCATGTTTGGATTCTGATGGTTTTCGTTTTGTCATTGAGAACAAAACTTTATCTATTTATAGAGGCGCTTTATTTTATGGTAATGGTTACCTGTTTAATGGCCTTTATATTTTGGATGATAAACCGTCTAGACACAGTTCAATCTATAACGTTAGTACCAAGCGGTTTAAGGCAAACGACTTAAACCCGACCTATCTCTGGCATTGTCGACTTGGTCACATCAACGAGAAACGCATAGCGAAGCTTCATTCTGATGGACTTCTTGATTCTTTTGATTATGAATCAATCGAATCATGCGATTCCTGTTTGATGGGCAAGATGACAAAATCTCCTTTTACTAGAAAAGGAGAACGGGCTACGAAGTTGCTAGAACTCATACATAGTGATGTGTGCGGTCCTATGAGCTCACCCGCTAGAGGAGGTTATCTGTACTTTGTTACGTTTACTGATGATTTCAGTAGGTACGGTTATATCTACTTGATGAGACATAAGTCTGAAACACTTGAATTGTTCAAGATTTTCAGAAACGAGGTACAGAACCAACTTGGCAAGACGATCAAGTTGCTTCGATCTGATCGAGGTGGCGAGTATATGAGCCAAGAGTTCACTGACTATCTGGCAGATTGTGGGATTGTCTCACAGCTGACTCCACCTGGAACGCCACAATGGAATGGCGTTTCCGAGAGGAGGAACCGAACCTTATTAGATATGGTACGGTCTATGATGAGTCAGGTCGATCTTCCTAAATCCTTCTGGGGATATGCTTTGGAAACGGCAGCGCTTATACTGAACAACTGTCCAACAAAGTCGGTTCAGAAGACTCCATATGAGATATGGACTGGGAAGCGTCCCAGGTTAGCATTTATGAAGATTTGGGGATGCGACGTTTACGTGAAACGTCTGGCTTCTGATAAGCTATCCGCCAAGTCTGATAAATGCATATTTGTGGGTTACCCTAAGGAAACTAAAGGGTACTGGTTCTACAACCCATCTGAGAACAAAGTGTTTGTTGCTCGGAATGGATCTTTCTTGGAGAGAGAGTTCGTCTCCAAGAGAGTCAGTGGGAGTAGAATAGATCTCGAAGAAGTTCGAGAACCACAAATAGTCGAAGAACCGAACGAACAGGTCGAAACAGTCCAACCTGTATCACGAGTTGTTGAGACAACACCTTCTAGTGAACCTCGGAGATCTGGTAGAATCCGCCAAGAGCCTACAAGATACGGATTTCTTGTGACTGGAAACGACGAACTCATGTTGTTAGAACATGACGAGCCTACGTCGTATTCAGAGGCTGTGGCGAGTTCCGATTCCGAGAAATGGCACCAGGCCATGGAGTCTGAGATGCAATCCATGTACGACAACAAAGTGTGGACTTTGGTCGATTCATTCGATGGTATTAAAACCATTGGATGCAAGTAGGTTTTCAAGAAGAAAAACGACATGGATGGCATCGTGCATACCTATAAGGCACGACTCGTAGCAAAAGGGTTTCGGCAGATTCATGGTATAGACTATGATGAAACCTTTTCACCAGTCGTGATGCTTAAATCCATACGGATTCTGCTAGCCATAGCTGCGTATTATGACTACGAGATATGGCAGATGGACGTCAAGACCGCATTCCTTAACGGGAATTTGCTCGAAGATGTGTATATGACACAACCCGAGGGTTTTGTTGATCCTAAGAGTCCGAGGAAGGTGTGCAAGCTTCAGAGATCCATTTATGGACTGAAGCAGGCTTCGAGGAGCTGGAATCTTCGATTTGACGAGGCAGTCAAAACGTTTGGCTTCCTGCAAAACGAAGATGAGCCATGCGTTTACAAGAAGGTCAGTGAGAGCGCAGTGGTCTTCCTTGTGCTTTATGTAGATGATATATTGCTCATCGGAAATGACATTCCTACCTTGCAAGGAGTAAAATCCTGGCTAGGATCAGTCTTTTCGATGAAGGACTTAGGAGAAGCCGCCTATATTCTAGGAATCAAGATCTATAGAGATAGATCGAGAAGGCTTCTTGGTCTAAGTCAGAGTACATACATTGACAAGGTCTTGAATCGGTTCAAGATGCAAGACTCCAAGAGGGGTGCCTTGCCAATGGGACATGACGTAGCTCTTAGCAAGACTCAGTGTCCAAAGACACAGGATGAGCAAGAGCGCATGAGTAGGATACCATATGCATCAGCAATTGGATCCATCATGTACGCCATGTTATGTACTCGTCCGGATGTATCATATGCATTGAGTATGACTAGTAGATATCAGTCTACACCAGGTGAGGCTCACTGGATTGCAGTCAAGAACATCCTTAAGTACTTGAGAAGGACTAAGGATTTGTTCTTGGTGTATGGCGGATTGGAAGACGAGCTCGCTATAAGTGGTTATACCGATGCTAGTTTCCAAACCGACAGAGATGACTTCAGATCGCAGTCAGGTTACGTTTTCTGCCTAAACGGTGGGGCTATTAGTTGGAAGAGTTCCAAACAACCAACCGTTGCAGATTCGACTACAGAAGCCGAGTACATAGCAGCATCGGATGCAGCTAAAGAAGCTGTTTGGATCAGAAAATTTGTGGGAGACCTGGGGGTCATTCCTAGCGTTGCAGATCCCATTGACTTGTACTGTGACAACAATGGTGCGATCGCACAAGCAAAGGAACCCCGGTCACACCAGAGATCCAAACACATACTCAGGCGATTTCACTTGATCAGAGAAATCATCGACAGAGGAGACGTGAAGATAAGCAGAGTGTCGACAGATGATAATATTACCGACCCATTGACGAAGCCTCTCCCTTCATCAAAACATGATGGTCATGTTAAGGGTATAGGGATTAGATGCTTGTAGGATAGATCATAGAGCATAGTGGGAGATTGTTGGTTGTAATGCTCTAGGATAATCCGTAATATGACATTTTGACTTTGTATTGATTCATTGATTTATGAATGCATTACATCCCCGTTATATGATTGGCATGTTTGTTATATTTCGGCATCCTTGAATCATTAGCGAATGATTCTAAACTCCCTAGTCAGTCAACATTGTGGGAAATATGTTGAATTAAGACTAGCATGAGGAGTGATCGATGCATTGGATGCATATCACAATCATGGGTACTCATTGTGAACGAGTGACTGGATGACCCGCATGAGATTGTCACATGGACAGAGTCATGACTTGAATCTCATACAGCGGTCGTTTATGGATCCTCATACCTGAGATGTCTAGAGTATCTGATATGAGGAATGACGTGTCTTGACTGCGTCAAACGTCGTCTTTAACCGGATGATTATAACGGCGTTGATCAGACACGTTCACGAATCATATGGAGATAGTAGACATGAAATATGGGACTTGTCACCTCCTCAACAGGAGAGATATCGCTGGGCCCTCTCGTGGAAGTCGGACTATGAAAACGCGTGGCCACGCCATAGATGAAGTTGCATCTATTTTATTAGTCGAATTGCCAAGACGAGAAAGCAGTTGAACTTGAAGGGTGGCTCAAACCATGCCCTTGTTCAACTTATGATATCGTGAGACAAAGGATCAGAATTCGAGCTGTTAATGCCTTGGTTAGATCACCTCTAACTCAATTCTAAATGGGTGGTCATGGCGTCTTGCTAGAGGCTAACCATGACTTGTGGTTCGGGAAAGGTTCCTAAAGTCACTACCACTTAGAATGGGCCTACAGGGTCACACACCAATAGGGATGGACTTATACGTGAAGAATACAAAGAATGGAAACGAGATTTGACCGAAACAAGCATGAAAAGGAGTTTTCAGTGTGTTGGGCCGGAGCTGACCAAGTTTGGTCAGCCCCGGACCAACACACTGAAAACTCCTTTTCATGCTCGTTTCGGTCAAATCTCGTTTCCATTCTTCGTATTCTTCACGTATAAGTCCATCCCTATTGGTGTGTGACCCTGTAGGCCCATTCTAAGTGGTAGTGACTTTAGGAACCTTTCCCGAACCACAAGTCATGGTTAGCCTCTAGCAAGACGCCATGACCACCCACGTTGAATTGAGTTAGAGGTGATCTAACCAAGGCATTAACAGCTCGAATTCTGATCCTTTGGCTCACGATATCATAAGTTGAACAAGGCCATGGTTTGAGCCACCCTTCAAGTTCAACCGCTTTCT
>NW_010965655.1:48372-51800 GCF_000463585.1 Tarenaya hassleriana
GGAGCCAGCTCGATCGGCTCGTGAGCCATCTTGCGAGCTGACACAAAAAAAAATATCTTTTTGTTGTAGAAATTGAAAATGAAAGTGGAGATCAAAGTGAAACTGATGATGTAGAAAATTAAAAATTATGATATGTTAGGTTGACATATGTCTTTTGTTATATTTTGATGTTGGTTGATGTATGATACTTTTTATGCTGGTTTGGTGACGTGAGATAAGATTTTTTATTAAATTTTCTTGATTTGGATATGATTTTATGGATTGTTATGTTAGGTTGAATGACTTCAAATTATTGCAATATAGACTTCAAATTATTAATTTTTATGTAATTTTAATAGATTTTTCGGATAATTAGATGAATATGAGCCGTCTCGCAAGTCGGCTCGTAGTTCAGACAATTTGGTTTGGGTCAGAATTTTTCTAACTCATAAAAAACGGGTCGAACGGGCTGAACAAAAAATGAACTGGCTCGGAATGAGTCGGTTCGGTCCGGTGCAAATCAATCTGTTTTACATCACTACTCCTCAACCTCACTAACACATGATATTGGACATATGCATCCTCTCTCGTATTTTTAATTGGGTTGTTCTCATAAGGCCCAAAAACATGTGACTGTAAAATCAATGTTATCATTTCAACCACAAAACAAAGAATAATAATTTTAAGGGAAAAAAAAACAAAAACAAAAGAAAGGATGAGACCATGTTATGTTAGATTGGAATCGTGTGGTAATAATGAAGGATTAGGTTTAGCAGTAAAGCATTGTTTGTTTAGTCCTTGCATTTTCACGCGCCAAGTTCTACCTTAAATTCCTCAATGCTTTTTAGTCTAAAGTGTTTTTGTTTGTATGCAAAGTATGGAACATAAGTTCATGTCATGTTTGTTGCTATGTTGTCTTTGTTAACAATATTTCTCTTCCATCTTATTGCTATGTTATTCTTTTTTTTTTTGGTTGTTGTTAAAGGTTATATATATCGATTAAAATACCGTTACATATCAAGACTAGTTTCCAACCTAGAATGATTTGACCCAAGATTGTATGGATCAACCGATAAAGAAGGGAGCAAATCTTCTTTTCAATCTGGTTTCGAATCTTCACTTGGAAAGTGTCATTCACATGGGTTTTCCGGTCTTCTAGGAGATGTAGTCGGACCAAAAAACCAGTGAACTTTCATATTATCAAAAAAAATCTAGAATGATTTGTATAAAAGAAACCTAAGGGAAGTCCACAAAATTAGTAAACTAACCATAGTTACAAGTAATTAAATCCAAGTGAAACGAGACCAACAGTATCCATAACCTATTTGATCAGGGCGTGATAAAAATGAAACTTACTATAATTCTCTCATAGGTTTCTGTATCCCCTTCCCTCACAAACACTAAAAACAACTTTTATTTTGCAACGAAAAATTTTCGTTGCAAACAACGTAATTTCGTTGCAAAATGGCTTTTGCAACGAAAAAGAAACGAAATTTCTTGCATTGGTAACGCGTCGTTGCAAACCAGAAATCGTTGCTAATCGTTGCAACTAGCAACGACTTAGCAACGCAAAATATTTCGTTGCTAATCTAGCAACGAAAGCACAACGCATCGTTTTCGTTGCTACTTACAATGAAATTTCTTGCGTTGTTATAGCGTTGTAAAATTAGCAACGAAATTTCGTTGGTAGTAGCAACGTATTTAGAACGAAAATTTTCGTTGCTACTAGCAACGCTTAGCAACGAAAACTGCGTTGCAACGGTTGTTCTGCGTATTATAAAAATCCTAAGTTTGCAACGAAATTGCGTTGCAACGTTGCATTGCAAAGTTTCTTGCAACGTTTGTAACAACTATTTTTTGCGTTGCAAAAGTGAATTAGCAACGCTGTTAGCAACGAAATATTGCGTTGCTAACTTTAAAAAAAATTAAAAAAAAATAAAAAACAACGCCGTTATTTGCTCTGCCGTCGGGTTCCATCTCGAACTCCCTCTCTCGTCCTCATCATGATTCCATTCGCCGGCATTGCCTACGAATGTGCAATTCAAGGGGAAAAAATATGGCAGAGTGAGCAATATTCTGCACATATGTATCGTAAACAATCTTTACGTATATATATCAAGTGAAAGGAAACAATGGTAAATATTCATATATCTACGTGTAACTATACACATATATATATATATATATGTGTGTGTGTCGGTTGAACAACTGGTGCTCCTCCTTCCCCGGCAGTGGTGTTGACGATATCTTGTTTGAGCGACCCAAGTCCATATATACGACCGTATTTGTTCAGTTTTACGGTCTGAATTCAAATATCTCAATTAGTATGTTATTTAATTATAACTAAAAAATAAAACATTATAAGAAATAAAAAATAAACCAACTAATTACCTTGACATATAGTTCATCGATTTGCTGTTGGGATAATTGCGTTGTAGTATTCATTCTCAACGCAGTCGCTTGAGATTCTTCAAGCGTTGTTTGCTGTGATATATATATATATAAAAGTTAAAAATTTAATAACTAATCTATATTTATAAAACTATTATATATTTAAAAACGTACCGCTTGTTCGATCTCGTCGATCAAATTTTTGGCTTTTCCGTCGATTATAGTACCATCTTTCCTTGTATGTGTAACCTTTAACACATCAAGGAGCGATGGTTGCTTTCCACATGTTCGGGCCTACAAACAAAATTTTTATAATATGAATAATTTTCTATATATTATATATATGGTGTTTGAAAATATATATCAATTAATTACCAATGCATGCATGACCCGACTAAATGGCTTTCGGCCCGATGTATGCTTGCTTGGACCAGTTTCGGGAGTCACGTCCGTCGTTCTACTTTGTTTCGCCTTTTTACTTCTTTCAATGTTGACGGGATTCTCCCAGAACTCTACCATCTGGGCCCAAACCCCGCTTTCAATGTTCTTCGGGGGAGAACGATCAGGCTTCATCTGCCAATATCGTTTATACCTGTTGACCTTGGATTTGAGTAGGTCCATGACACATCTTTTCCATGCATCATAGACCTTTGAGGTATGCACCTCATCCCAATACCAAGATTGCTAAAAAAAACTTAATTAAAAATAATAGACAATTTTTTTATTAATTTACTAATTTAAAAAAAATAACTTACAGTAAAACTAGCAAACCAATGTTGTCGAGTGGTCTCGGGTAATGACGACCAATTCATCCAAGGTCCAGTAAAATTACTTTCGATGAACGATGAGACGGAATTATTAACCGCCTGATCGACATTAAACCTACAAATTACCAATATAAGTAATATTTTTAAACAAATTTATATATTAATTTTTTTAAAAAAATAATTAAATTTTACCACAATGCTCCATCCTCTTTGTTAGGATGGAGTTTACGCAATCGCGTCCTCTGTGGATTGGACGTGATGTGGGAGTACTGCACCCGCTGTGAAGCTTCG
>NW_010965655.1:52240-57663 GCF_000463585.1 Tarenaya hassleriana
CATTCTTAAGGAAATCATGGTTCTCGAATACAATGGTTATGTTGGACTACGAATGGTTTTATTCAACTGTGACTGGTTTGATCATACACAGAGCAGAGGCATCAGAAAGAACGCTTCCGAAACTGTTGATGTCAACATCACAAGAAAGTATAAAAAATACGATCCATTCATCCTTTCATCCCAAGCTGATCAGGTGTGTTTTATGTCTTATCCAAGTGTTAAACGGCGGCATGAACAATGGAGTGCGGTCATCACAATACAACCACGACGAATATCCCATGAAGAAAATGCAACCGATTCAACAATGCTACATCTTCAAGAAATCATTCATGACGTCGAAGAATTAAACGCGTTGACATTGCCGTCAGTTGATAATCTTATTGGTCATATTGAAGATGATATTCTACATGTTGATGAAAATATTGTTAAAGAAGGAGATAGTGAATCCGAAAAAAGTGATGTAAACGATGAGGATGAAGAGTTTGGACCGATTTAAAGCTTAGAGAGTCGAAAATGGGAACAAATTTTGCCTCAGTCCCAGTCCGGCGGACCGACATGTTGGTCCGACAGACCGATATTCGTGAAAGAGGAGACGACGCAATTAGGGTTTCTGGTCTGGCTGACCAAACCATGGTTAGCTCCGGACCAACCCTGAAAATACTGGAATTGCGCATTTGTCTAGTCCGACAGACCAATCTGGGTCAGCCTCGGACCAGACCTTTCGGACATGGAATTTTCACACGGTTCGGTCTGATGGATCACTTTCATTCTGATTTGGACCAAACCCCGATGATACATGATTTTCACTGTTGACTCGGTTGCACGCACTTGCATTTATTGCTCTTTACATATATCCCCCACCACTACAAAAGAACTGTTTTTTTGCAACGAAAAATTTGCGTTGCAAACAGCGTAAAATGCTTCCATGCCTCACCATCTGATGGATGACGCATGTTGCCTGAATCTGAAACATGTTCTCCGTGCCAACGCATCTGAGATGCTGTCTTGTGAGATTCATATAATCTCTTCAATCTGTCTGCTATCGGCAAATAAAACATCCGTTTATACGGCACTCTTTTACGTTGCACATTTTTCTTGGGTTTGAATCGATCAGCTCCACAAAATCGACAATTCGATAGCTCTTTATCATCTCCAGACCAAAAAATCATGCAATTGTTCTGGCATACATCGATTTTGATAGCCCTCATGCCTAATGATCCCATGAGTTTAGACATATTGTAGAAAGAATCAGGAGCATGGTTACCTCCAGGAAGATAATCAGTCATCATCTGGCATACCTCGTCCATACAATTATCTGTCAGATTATAACTCGACTTCATGCCCATCATTCGTGCTGAAAGAGATAATTGGGATAATCCTTCTACGCACCCTTCATATATAGGTTGATTAGCTGCCTCCAACAAATCAAAAACTTCTTTGATTCGTTGTTCGGTTCTTCATCATCTTCCCTGTTAGAACAAAACTGAGAAAGGAATGCATCTTGAACCATATCAACGTAACGGTTAGATGGCCTCCCAACAAATTTGTCGTTAATGGTAGAAACATTAACAACATCGAGCGTTTCACCGTGATAAACCCATACATAATAATTTGGAACAAAACCTCTTTTGAATAGATGTTTTAGAACCACCTCTGGAGTAAGGAATTTAGTATTTTCACATCGTGCACACGGACAATATATTTTACCCATTCTTACGCACTAATTCTGACTTGTCGCAAATTGCATGAAATTCTGCAACTCCTCTTCATACTGGATGCTTAAACTGCCCGTAGATGCATCAATTCTCTCGTATAACCATCTGCGTGTCGCAATGAAATTATTTCGTTGTAAGAGCGTTGCAACTCGTTAATGTTTCGTTGCAAAAGCATTGCAACATTTTCGTTCGTCAAAAAACGTTGCTAATCGTTGCAAGTTGCAACGAAATTTGCGTTGCTAGTTTGCAACGAAATCATTTCGTTGCAAAGCGTTGCAAAGGAATTTCGTTGCAACGTAAAAACCGGTTAATAGACTTCACCGTTTTGCAACGCAATTTCGTTGCTAGTTTTCTAGATTAGCAACGAAATTGCGTTGCAAAAAAGACTTACAACGCAATTTCGTTGCAACCAGAAAGCGCAATTCTGACACCGAATAATTTTTGTTGCTAATATAATTAGCAACGAAATTGTTGCGTTGCTACGTAGCAACGAAATTGGATTGCGTGGCAAATGCGTTGCAAAACGCTAAACGTTACAACGAAATTTTCGTTGCTAATAGCAACGAAATTATTGCATTGTAAAAGCGTTGCTAGTCGTTGTCGTTGCGTTGCAAAATCGTTGCAACATTTTCGCCCGTCAAATAGCGTTGCTAATCGTTGCAAGTCGCAACGCATTTTTCGTTGCTACTTAGCAACGAAAAAAATGCGTTGCAAAGCGTTGCAAAAACGTTTGAATTCGTTGCTAAAGCGTTGCAAATATTTTTCGTTGACAAACGTTGCTAAAGCGTTGCAAACTTAGCAACGAAAATTATTTTGTTGCAAATTTCGTTGCAAAATCGCTGTTTTTTTGTAGTGAAATATATACACGTACAGTGTTATATAGAAATGAGTACATATATGGTAATGTATATGTCAATGCGTAATGTCCTATGTTAGGCCATAGATTCCGCTATCACTCCCCCACAGTCGTAGCGGGAAATGGTTGAACGCTTAGGCTGGACCGAAACTCAAGGAATAGTGAAGTCGGCAGGCCCTTGGTGAAGATATCTGCATATTGAGAGCTTGAGGGGACGTGGCGCACCCGAACTTGGCCGATAGCAACTTTCTCTCGAACAAAGTGGATGTCAATTTCGATGTGCTTCGTTCTTTGATGTTGAACCGGATTAGCCGACATGTAGACCGCACTCACATAATCACAAAAGACCACAGTAGATTGCGTGAGCGGAGAATGTAATTCGGTTAGGAGATTGCGTAGCCAACAAGTTTCTGCTACAGCATTTGCAACACCCCGATATTCAGCTTCGGCACTAGAACGCGATGCTGTGTGTTGGCGTTTAGATGACCATGAGACCAAGT
This sequence comes from Tarenaya hassleriana, assembly GCF_000463585.1. Lineage (NCBI taxonomy): Eukaryota > Viridiplantae > Streptophyta > Magnoliopsida > Brassicales > Cleomaceae > Tarenaya > Tarenaya hassleriana. The sequence goes on from NW_010965655.1 coordinate 55,312, forward strand.
TATCCCCAAGAAACACACAATATCCAGATGTCGATCGACGTGTATCAGGGTAACCAGCCCAGTCGGCGTCGTAGTAGGCTGTTAGAGCCGAAAGAGGAGATTTGGTCAGCTGAATATCGTGATGTATAGTCCCACGAACGTACCTGAGTATACGTTTAAGAGCGTCCATGTGAGGCTCTCGAAGGTCATGCATGAAGAGACATATTTGTTGAACCGCATACGCAATATCGGGGCGTGTAAACGTGAGATACTGAAGCTCTCCTGCAAGACTTCGGTACAATGTCGGATCTTCAACCGGGTTACCAATGTCAGCAGCAAGTTTGGATTTCGTGTCGGCTGGCGTTGACACGGGTTACATGATTCTAGATTGGCCCGATGTAGAATGTCCAATGCGTATTGTGACTGACTCAAAAATAATCCTTGCTTAGTTGTTGTAGCTTGCACGCCAAGAAAGTAGTGTAATTGACCGAGATCCGTCATAGAAAATTCCCCATGCAGTGACGTGATAATGTCATGTAAAAAGGCAGTTGTGGATGTTGGGTTTCCTGGGATCTCATGAGCGAATCTAATTCCTAAGAGATCGATTCTAGGGTTTGCGCAGCGGATATAAAACAAAATTTTAATGAAACCCTAGAACCATGCTACTATTGAATCATAGAAACGTTAAAACGCTTACCTCAATCGATCCGGGGCCTGTATCAATTGATTTGTTCGTCCGATCATTCTAGGCAGGAAGAATACCTTGCCCTCTACACGTATCCACACGTCGGGATGGATTCCAACACCTTGGAACTTGTCTGCTAGGACTAGAGATCTTGATCTCTCTTGTGTGCAAGGTTTTTGGAGGCTTAGGGTTTTATTTTTCTTCTTTTTTTCTTTTTTTTTTCTTCTCTTTTTCTTCACTTAAAACCCTAGAAGACATTCTCCTTATATAGACTTTCCAAAAATCCTAATTTGACAAGGAATAGATTACTAGGAATCCTAATCTAATTAGGTTTCCTAAACCTATTAGAATTCTAATCTCATTAGGTTTCCTAGATGTAATAGAATTCTAATCTCATTAGGATTCCTATACATAATAGGATTCCTAATCCCATTAGGATTCCTAATCCCATTAGGATTCCTAATCCCATTAGGATTCCTAATCCCATTAGGATTCCTATTCCAATTAGGAATCTCAATCCAATTAGGATTCCTAATCGGGATAATTTAGCACACGTACTTGTCCATCCCTATTGTGTGTGACCCTGTAGGCTCATCCGGAATAGCAGTAAAACGCAGAATCTCCATTCCGGTAATACAAGTCATAGGCGGTCTCTAGCAAGACACTATGACTACATATCTCGAATAGAGTTTGTTTGTGATCATACGAAAGCCAGTGATGATTCCGACTGATGATCCTTTTGTATCGCGATATCATATGTCGAACATAAGGCATGGACAAGCCACCTTATCTGATTCGACTGCTTTCTCGTTCACTGAGTTCGACTGTCTGAAATAGACGACGTTCGTCTACAGTGCGGCCACACATTTCTACAGTCTTGCTCAAACGAGGGGCCCAGCGATATCTCTCTCTTTTACGAGAGGTACAAATCCCGTATTGACTATCTACAATCCAGTACATGATTCGTTTCGTACCTGATACACGCCTTTATAGTCCTCCTGTTACGCAGGACGTTTGACGTAATCAAAGCACGCAACTCCTCATGTTGGATTCTGTAGATATCTCAGGTCTTAGGATCCAATCATGGAATTGTCGTATGAGATTCAAGTCATGACGCTAGTCCATGTGACAATCTCATGCGGGTCAGTCCAGTATTCCGTTCTGCAACGAATACCTATGATTGTGATCGTATCCAATACCTATGATCATCTATGTGATCATCAATCACACATCATACTAGTCTTATTATGTCGTTATTTCCATAATGACACAAGACTAGGGAGTTTAGTATCATTCATAATGATACATGGATTTCATGACAGATCTAGCATGCAGGAACATGTAATGAACAAGATACTCTCATAAAAAAACATATAGAAAGTATCAATACATCGAATGTATCTGAACAAAGCTTGTCTTCCGACCCACCGTATACCAAGAATACATCCTTAATCCTTCTCAAGTACTTTACGATGTTCTTGACGGCGATCCAGTGCGACTCACCTGGATCTGACTGGTATCTACTCGTAATCTTACAGCGAGCTCGTCTTCCGACCCACCGTATACCAAGAATACATCCTTAATCCTTCTCAAGTACTTTACGATGTTCTTGACGGCGATCTAGTGCGACTCACCTGGATCTGACTGGTATCTACTCGTAATGCTCAACGCGTAGGATACATCCGGTC
>NW_010965655.1:69673-79805 GCF_000463585.1 Tarenaya hassleriana
GACGAACAGATCAATTGATACAGGCCCCGGATCGATTGAGGTAAGCGTTCTAACGTTTCTATGATTCAATAGTAGCATGGTTCTAGGGTTTCATTAAAATTTTGTTTTATATCCGCTGCGCAAACCCTAGAATCGATCTCTTAGGAATTAGATGAAAATGGGTAGAATTTTCGATGTGGGATTTTTGCTCGGTTACTATTCATGGTCACTATTCACCGACACTATTTACGGTTACTATTCACACACTATTCACGGTTACTATTCACCGACACTATTCATCATTTTACAGATTTATGCAAATTCGACCGAGTTTCCACATCGTTTTATTTTTCGCTTGAATGAAACTGATTCAACCAAATTTGACCAAAATTGTACGAATTGCTTTTACTCGATCGAATCAACTCTCCGCCACTTTAGATCATTCTGTGTCCTTTTTTTTTCTGGGCTGACCAGTCTGATCTATTTTGTGTCTTTTTTTCTGATGTTGTACCTTATATTTAAACTAATGTCCTGTCTATTTACTTATTTATCTTTGAAAATAATTAAATATTCAAATCAGATTTCGGGGTATTACACATGTCATCAAAATAGACCACGACGAATTTTCCGATAAAAGCTCTCAAGATCTGGTTCATAAGTCGCATGAAAGTGCTCGGGCGTTCGTAAGCCCGAAAGGCATAACGAGCCACTCGTATAACCCTTGTTTCGTTTTGAAGGCGACTTTCCATTCATTGCCTTCCTTCATCTGCACTTGGTGGTAGCCACTCTTAAGATCTATCTTCGAAAAGATCGTGGCTCCGCTCTGTTGGGTTTCCTGGGATCTCTAGAGCGAATCCTATTCCTAAGAGATCGATTCTAGGGTTTGCGCAGCGGATATAAAACAAAATTTTTGATGAAACCCTAGAACCATGCTACTATTGAATCATAGAAACGTTAGAACGCTTACCTCAATCGATCCGGGGCCTGTATCAATTGAAGAACACGTCTGATCACGAAAGGCAGGAAATTACCTCGCCCTCTACACGTATCCACATGTCGGGATGGATTCCAACACCTTGGAACTTGTCTGCTAGGACTAGAGATCTCGATCTCTCTTGTGTGCAAGGTTTTTGGAGGCTTAGGGTTTTATTTTTCAAAGCTTAGAATCTAATTCTAAACTGAAAAATATGTATTAATTTTTCTTCTTCTTTTTCTTTCTTTTTTTAAAACCCTAGAAGACATTCTCCTTATATAGACTTTCCAAAAATCCTAATTTTACAAGGAATAGATTACTAGGAATCCTAATCTAATTAGGTTTTCTAAACCTATTAGAATTCTAATCTCATTAGGTTTCCTAGATGTAATAGAATTCTAATCTCATTAGGATTCCTATACATAATAGGATTCCTAATCCCATTAGGATTCCTATTCCAATTAGGAATCTCAATCCAATTAGGATTCCTAATCGGGATAATTTAGCACACGTATTTGTCCATCCCTATTGTGTGTGACCCTGTAGGCTCATCCGGAATAGCAGAAAAACGCAGAATCTCCATTCCGGTAATACAAGTCATAGGCGGTCTCTAGCAAGACACTATGACTACCTATCTCGAATATAGTTTGTTTGTGATCATACGAAAGCCAGTGATGATTCCGACTGATGATCCTTTTGTATCGCGATATCATATGTCGAACATAAGGCATGGACAAGCCACCTTATCTGATTCGACTGCTTTCTCGTTCACTGAGTTCGACTGTCTGAAATAGACGACGTTCGTCTATAGTGCGGCCACACATTTCTACAGTCTTGCTCACACGAGGGGCCCAGCGATATCTCTCTCTTTTACGAGAGGTACAAATCCCGTCTTGACTATCTACAATCCAGTACATGATTCGTTTCGTACCTGATACACGCCTTTGTAGTCCTCCTGTTACGCAGGACGTTTGACGTAATCAAAGCACGCAACTCCTCATGTTGGATTCTGTAGATATCTCAGGTCTTAGGATCCAATCATGGAATCGTCGTATGAGATTCAAGTCATGACGCTAGTCCATGTGACAATCTCATGCGGGTCAGTCCAGTATTCCGTTCTGCAACGAATACCTATGATTGTGATCGTATCCAATACCTATGATCATCTATGTGATCATCAATCACACATCAGTGGACACTATCAGAATAATATCGTCCACATATAGGAGAAGATACGCCGTGCCTTTTATGTTGTGCATGATGAAGAGTGAGGTGTCGCATTTGCTATGATGGAAACCAATCTTCCGAGCAAAGTCTGCGAAGCGATGGAACCAAGCTCTTGGGGCCTGCTTTAAACCATAGAGGGACCGACGGAGGAGACACACATGATCCGGTTTCTCACGATTCGTAAACCCCGGTGGTTGATGCATGTACACCGTGTCATGTAGATTTCCATGGAGAAATGCATTTTTGACATCTAGTTGATGCATCGGCCACTGTCGAGACAAAGCAATGGTGAGGACGACTCGTATTGTAGCCGGTTTAACCACGGGGCTGAAAGTGTCTCCAAAATCAAGGCCCGGTTGTTGTGACTTGCCATTCGCCACGAGACGTGCCTTGTAGCGTGCATGTGTTCCATCCGCATTGAACTTATGCCTGAAAAGCTATATAGAACGAACCACATTAACCCCGGGGGGTCGAGGAACCAAGTCCCACGTCCCATTTTTAATAAGAGCATCATACTCCTCATACATTGCCGCACGCCAATGGTGATTCTTTAAAGCAAAGAGATGGGATTTTGGTAGGGGGGAGATATGGTCTGTTACTAGAGATAGAACCTGTTTTCTTTTTGTGATTCCCGATTTGCTTCGGGTTGTCATTGTGTGTGGGACAAGGGTAGATGTCGGAGCAATGTTCGGGACTGTGGTATTGGTGTTTGTGGTTGAGGTTGTCGTCGGTGGTAATGTGGTGGTATTTGTGCGAGGACTGGTGATGGTCGTCGTCATTGAGTCTATGGGCAACTCTCTTAGTGTTCGAAAGAAAGAATTTGTTTCGGTGTCTTTATCAAGAAAATCATAGGAAGTTGGTGAGTGTGTCGTGAAAGTGGAGAAAGGAAACGTGTTCTCGTCGAAATAGACATGACGAGAAATGATGATTTTTCGGGTGGCGATATCAAAACATCTATAACCCCGATGGTGAGAGGGGTAGCCGAGAAAGACACACGGGGTTGATCTAGGCGAGAGTTTGTGAGGTGTTGTGGGTAGAAGATTTGGATAACATAAACACCCAAAAATACGTAGGTGAGACAGTGATATTGGGTTGTGGAATAGTTTTGTGTATGGGCTTTCATTGGCTATGGATGTCGAAGGTAAGAGATTCAAGAGATGCGCACTCATGTGCAAAGCTTCCACCCAAAAGTTTGCAGGAAGGTTTGCTTGGATTAGAAGAGTGCGAATGAGGTTGTTTATGGTTCGAATAATTCTCTCGGCTTTTCCATTTTGTTGAGAAGTGTGAGGGCAAGAAAATCGAACTAGTATCCCATGTTCGTCAAAAAAATTGTGAAAGAGTTTATTATCAAATTCTCCCCCATGATCACATTGAAAAGATTTGATGTTGGTTTGAAAATGGTTTTGAACGTAAGAGTGGAAGTGGAGGAATTTGGAGAAAACATCACTTTTCCGACGAAATTGTGTAAAATGGTCAAGGAAGACAACATAATATGATAAACCACTAACACTCGAGATAGGAGATGTCCATACATCCGAATGGATTATTTGAAAAGGTTCCGAAACTAATGAAGAAGAACGGAAAAAAGGAAGTCGAACACTCTTGCCCAAATGACATGCTTCACAAGTAGAAGACATATCGGGCTTATTACATTTAAGAAAACCATGTGAAATCAAATGTTGTAAAACCGAGTTGCCCGTGTGACCCAATCGACGATGCCATATGGTGGTGGATGGTGTGAGCAATGCAACAGGAGCGTGTGTGACGGTGTTGGTTGGTTCGGTGATTGGGTAGAGGGGGCCAGAGCTATCACATCGGAGAAGAGTCCGTTGGGTTGGAAGATCCTTAACAGAAAAACCAAGAGGATCAAATTCAATAGAGCAATTATTGTCGGTAGTGAATTGTCTAACAGAAACAAGGTTCTTAATAATGGAGGGTGTGACAAGAACATTGCGTAATGCAAGGTTTCTTGAGGCAGAAGAAATCATGGTATGGCCAGTTTTGTGGGTGGTGATTAAAGAACCATCACCAACGGTGACTAAAGGAGGGATGCTCGAATTAAAAACGGTGCGTAGGTTACTTGGATGATTCGTGAGGTGAGTCGTCGCGTCGCTGTCCATGTACCAAGAATTGTCGGCAGGGTTTTGTAATGTCATGGTGTTGAACGCGTGTGCCAAGGCTGTTGCCGGTTCGGCATTGGCCGGAGGAGAAGCAGATGATGACCATTGAGATGAAGGAGCACGGGCAGGAATTTGTTGACCCGGATTTGGTCCAAGGAGACCCAGAGCATATGCTGGATGAGACCATGGGTTAGGCCAGAACTGTGGCTAGTTGTTATTCCATGTCGAGCCATTTTTGTGATTGTTATAGTTGTGGAATCTGCGTCCACGAGACTGACGACCCCTGCGGCCTCCATGACGACCATCTCGATGATGATGAGGTCGAGGAGAGGAGAACCATGACGGTGGAGAACGCGGAGGTGGTGTAGGTGCCGTGTAGAGAACAGTTGGTAAAGATGAATGATCGGCGTGGGAAGGTTGATGACGGATGGCCTTAGAGAGGCGTTGCTCTTCAAGTGTGAGCATTGATCTTGCATCTTCAAACGACGGGAAAGGGGACTTGTGTTTGATGACATTAACAATGTTGTCGAATTTCTCATTGAGCCCGTTGAGTAAGTGCATGACTAGGGCTCAGTCGGAAAGTTCGGCATCAATGTTTGATAGGAAGTCCGAAAGTTTCTTCAATTTGTGGCAGTATTCTTGAACATTAGATCTCCAATGGTGAGAGTGTGAAGTTCATGTTCAAGTTGTATTGCTCTGGCCTCCTTGTTGTCTCGAAACTGATATATAAAGACTAGTATGATATGTGATTGATGATCATATAAATGATCATAGGTATTAGATACAATCACGATCATAGGTATTTGTTGGAGAACGGAATACTGGATTGACCCGCGTGAGATTGTCACATGGACTAGCGCCATGACTTGAATCTCATATGGCGGTTCCGTGATTGGATCCTAAGATCTGAGATATCTACGGAATCCAACATGAGGAGTTGCGTACTTTGATTACGTCAAACGTCCTGCGTAACAGGAGGACTATAAAGGCGTGTATCAGGTACGAAACGAATCATGTGCTGGATTGTAGATAGTCAAGACGGGATTTGTACCTCTCGTAAAAGAGAGAGATATCGCTGGGCCCCTCGTGTGAGCGAGACTATAGAAATGTGTTGCCGCACTATAGACGAGCGTCGTCTATTTCAGACAGTTGAACTCAGTGAACGAGAAAGCAGTCGAATCAGATAAGGTGGCTTGTCCATGCCTTATGTTCGACATATGCATCTTACAATCCCCTCTCTCAATTAGCTAGGTGTATTGTTCCATAAAGGGTATAATAATGCTATACTATTCTTTTTGTTGTGTGTGGATATGTACCAAGATGGGTCCGAATGTGGGTGAGGACACTTTGTGACTTCTCACCTTATTATTCTGCCATCTGGCGCTTGGATGATATTTTTAGTTTTAATTTACGCTTTTTCTTTTTTCTTAAACTTATCTCAATGTTAGTTTGCTGTGGTTTATCTCATTGTATCATGGAATAGCTCTTACTTTCTAAACATTTTTTATAAAATGAAATTGTCATTTCATAGAGTTTTAGTACATTTTTATATATTTTTTCTTCCCAGCCGTATTATTTTTTTCTCAAGTAAATAATGCATTGTCAAATTTCATAGATTTAAGAATTATTGCACATATTAGAAATATTATTTTTCTCGCGATAATTTTGATTTGTAAAATTTTTAATTTAATTATTTCACTCCATTTTGGTAATAGTATATATTTTAATGTTATGTCTTTTGATTTTTTTAACTTCCAAAACATTAATTTCAGATCATTTTTATGAATTTGGATCATTCTTGTCTATAAAATTTAGTCGAATATTGCAAAAAAATAAAAATAAAAACTTTTTAAATTTGACAAATAAATACACCAATTTCTAATTTTGTATCAAATACATAAATTTTAAATTTTTTTACGTAAATCCATAAAAACATTAAACTCAATTGATTTTTTGTGTGAATGTGTATGAAAATATTCAAAATTTATGTATTTTTATACAAATTTATGTGAGTTTACACAAAACATTTTAAAATTTATGTATTTTTATATAAAAATAAAAGTTAATGTATTTATTTACCAAATTTAAAAATTTTATGTTTTTTTATTTGAAAAAATTCTAAAAAAAACTACAATATTGATAAAAAACATTGAAAATTTGTTTTTATCAAATAAAATTAAACTTTTTAAATGAGTTTTAAAAAAAATTAATTTTTTAAGTGATCTAAAAAATACATAAACTTTTATGTGATTGTAAAAAAAAATTCTAAATTTTTTAAATGATTCAAAAACATATGAACTATATATAATTGTAAAAAAACAATTATAATAATTTGATGTGTTTGAATTTTTTTATGTCACGCTTAACTCATTTGTTTATTTTGATAATCGTAAAAGAGTTAAAGTATTTTTTAATAAATTTAAAAAGTTTAATATTTATTTGATAAATTTAAAAGTTAATTTTTTTTCAAAATTAAAAAATTCAATATTTGTTTTGGAATTTTCCTTTTTGACCTTATTTCATGGAAAAAAAATAAAGATGTTAACGGTTGGAAACATAAAAGGAGTGACCATCATAATGCATAAAGTAAAAATGATAAAAAGATGTCTCTCCTTGACGTTACATAGGGAATGTGGGATCATCATAAATCACTCTATTCTTTGTCTCTCTTTCCAGCAAATGTTTGGTCTTTTTCATCTCTCTTTCACTTTCCAGTTTCCAGTTGATTCAATAATCATTTTATAAAAAAGATTCTGAATAAAAATTTCACTCGCTCTTCTATTATTTGCTTAGTGCATGCATTTCTCAGTAAACCCTTCTCTTATTTTTTTTCGTTTCGCTTTTCCAGCCTTTTTTCTTGGTAGATTACATTATTTGATTGCGATAACTAACCTTTAATCACCACTATTAATTGATTAGCAACGCTCGAAAACCAGCTGAACCTTTTTTCAACGTTTACACACTCTTTTCTCTCTTCATCCGAGTCACTGTTTTCACACTCTCATCTCTCTCTCTCTCTCCAATCTCTGCCGCAATCAACTCTTCGATTTTCTCAAGGAATTGTAGATCTCTCTCCTTCTTCCGGAATTCCACATTTTTCTTCTCTGTTCCTCGAATCTATGGTGGTTTACCTTGCATTCCTGGTTGCTTGTTCCTGCTTCTTCGGTGGCGAAGTGGGTGCTCTGAACGACGAAGGGTATGCCCTTCTAACTTTCAAACAATCTGTTCTCAGAGACCCGTTTGGGTCTTTAAGTAATTGGAACTCCTCCGACCCGAATCCTTGTTCTTGGAACGGAGTTACATGCGACGAACAAAGGGTTGTGTCTGTGAGCATCCCCAGGAAGAAACTCGTAGGTTTTCTTCCTTCGTCCCTGGGTTTACTCCTTTATCTTCGCCATCTGAATTTGAGGAGTAATGATCTTAATGGGAGCTTTCCCGTTGAGCTGTTTGAGGCTCGAAGGCTGCAAAGTCTGGTGCTTTATGGAAATTCGTTATCTGGGTCGATTCCAAATGAGATTGGGAAGCTCAATTCCCTGCAAAGCTTAGACTTGTCGCGTAATTTCTTGAATGGATCGATCCCAGAGTCGATTTTACAGTGTAAGAGGCTTAGGCACTTTGATTTGAGCCGGAATGCTCTCACCGGTGCTCTTCCCGATGGGTTTGGTCATGCTTTGGCTTCTTTAGGGAAGCTTGACCTCTCATTCAATCAGTTCAATGGCCTAATTCCTAGTGATTTGGGCAACTTGACGAATCTGGAGGGAACTCTTGATTTGTCTCATAACTCATTTAGTGGCTCCATCCCGGCTAGTCTGGGAAATTTGCCTGAGAAAGTGTACATTGATCTTGCTTACAACAATCTGAGTGGACCAATCCCTCAAACTGGTGCTCTGGTAAACAGAGGACCAACTGCATTCATGGGGAACCCGAGGTTATGTGGCCCGCCATTGAAGTACCCTTGCTTGCCAAACTCGGGAAGTTCTCCATCTTCTTATCCTTTTCGTCCCCCAAACCACGATCATGGAGGTTTAGATGATAATGGTGAAGGGTCTAAGAAAGGAAGAGGTCTAAGTAAGGGTGCCATTGTCGCAATTGTGGTTTGTGATGTCATTGGTATCTGCCTTGTGGGATTGCTTTTCTCTTATTGTTACTCGAAGATCAGTTCGAGCTGTAATAATGTGGATGAGAAAGGCAAGGAAGGTAAAGAAGGTTCCTTCTGTTTCAGAGTAGAAGGATCAGAGACCCCTTCGGAAAATCTGGAGCTACATGATCTTGTTCTGTTGGATAAACATGTAGCTTTCGATCTGGACGAGTTGCTCAAGGCCTCGGCTTTTGTTCTTGGGAAGAGCAAGAGTGAAAGTGGAGGAATTTGGAGAAAACATCACTTTTCCGACGAAGCGGATAAACCCAAAGAAATTGTGTAAAATGATCAAGGAAGACAACATAATATGATAAACCACTAACACTCGAGATAGGAGATGTCCATACATCCGAATGGATTATTTGAAAAGGTTCCGAAACTAATGAAGAAGAACGGAAAAAAGGAAGTCGAACACTCTTTGGTCGATAGATCGATCGATCGATACCATTGCTATGTCCTACCGTTGGATCCCTGCCAAATGCGACTCATGTGGAGAATTTGGCCATATCATGATGCATTGTCTCAGATCAATGGTTTCTGATATTTTGACCTAGTCTGAGTGTCCACCATCACCATCTTCCACTCCAAATCACCCAACCTCTTACGCCCCAAATCCAACAGCCTCCATCAAGATCTCAAAATCAATACTCCACTCCCCTCTTCCCCAAACACTACCCATCACTCAACTTTGGACTCCTTACCATCTCAACCCCCCTATTGGAGACCAAACAACCTACTTTTTATCCACCACCGATACCTGTTGGTTTAGTGTTCTATGATGTACCGCTGCATGAGCTTTATTTGGATACATTTGATGTATTTACACCTTCTATGAGTTTATGGATGAGTGTGTTATTCATTACATGTTTTGGTATGCTTGATGTGTTATGATATCCATGTATTGCTGTGAACAATACTAAACTCCCTAGTCATGTATCATTGTGGGAATAATGATATATAAAGACTAGTATGATATGTGATTGATGATCATATAAATGATCATAGGTATTAGGTCACGATCATAGGTATTCGTTGGAGAACGGAATACTGGATTGACCTGCGTGAGATTGTCACATGGACTAGCGTCATGACTTGAATCTCATATGGCGGTTCCGTGATTGGATCCTAAGACCTGGGATATCTACGGAATCCAACATGAGGAGTTGCGTACTTTGATTACGTCAAACGTCTTGCGTAACAGGAGGACTATAAAGGCGTGTATCAGGTACGAAACGAATCATGTGATGGATTGTAGATAGTCAAGACGGGATTTGTACCTCTCGTAAAAGAGAGAGATATCGTTGGGCCCCTCGTGTGAGCGAGACTATAGAAATGTGTGGCCGCACTATAGACGAGCGTCGTCTATTTCAGACAGTCGAACTCAGTGAACGAGAAAGCAGTCGAATCTAATAAGGTGGCTTGTCCATGCCTTATGTTCAACATACGATATCGCGATACAAAAGGATCATCAACCGGAATCATCACTAGCGTTCGTAAGATCACGAACAAACTCTATTCGAGATAGGTAGTCATAGTGTCTTGCTAGAGACCGCCTATGACTTGTATATCCGGAATAGAGATTTCGGATTATACTGCTATATCGAATGAGCCTACAGGGTCACACACGCAGGGAAGGACGAAACGCATGAGAAAACGACCGAAAAACCAAGACGGAAGGGTCTGGAACGGACGGAC
>NW_010965655.1:80625-93550 GCF_000463585.1 Tarenaya hassleriana
TTGGTAAGAGCGGGAATGGGGTTGTGTACAAGGTTGTCCTTGAAGACGGGTTAACTGTCGCTGTAAGGAGATTGGGAGGAGGAGGATCTCAAAGGTATAAGGAGTTTCAGACAGAAGTTGAAGCCATTGGAGAGCTGAGGCATCCAAACATTGTAAATCTCAGAGCTTATTATTGGTCCGTGGAGGAGAAGCTTCTCATCTATGACTACATACCTAATGGAAGTCTTGCCAATGCAATCCACGGTAAAAACCCTCGATACCTTAGATAACCCTGAAAACTATATAATCTGTGTATTTCCTTTTACGGTTTTTTGGATATGATTTTAGGAAGGGTGGCATTCAAGCCACTGTCTTGGCCGGTTAGAATGAAGATTATCAAGGGAATAGCAAGAGGGTTGGTCTATCTTCATCAGTTCAGCCCCAAGAAGTACGTTCATGGATCTTTCAAACCGAGCAATATTCTTCTCGGGCACGATATGGAGCCTCATATATCTGATTTTGGACTTGTCCGTCTCTCCAACATCGCTGTAGGATCCCCGACCTCAGAATCAAACAGAGTGGTAACCGATGAGCAATCACAAGACCGAGCATCCAAACTGGGATCGTACTATCAAGCGCCAGAAGCCATGAAAGCAGTTAAACCGTCTCAGAAATGGGATGTTTACTCGTTCGGTGTGATTTTACTCGAGATGATAACCGGAAGGTTACCGGTTGTTAGCGTGGGAAATTCTGAAATGGGTATTGTTCAATGGATTCAGATGTGTATCGAGGAGAAGAAGGAGATGGCGGATATATTGGATCGGTCTTTGGAGGAGGACAATGCAGAGGAAGTGGAAGAGGAGATCATCTCAGTGTTGAAGATAGCAATGGCGTGCGTTAGTAGTAGCCCTGAGAAGAGGCCGACTATGAAGCATATCTCTGAGGCTCTCAACCAAATCGGTTTCCGACAGTGACTCTAAACCAAAACTGTTCCAACTTAAAAGTTTGTTGGAAGTGGTGGAAGTTTATGTAACTTTAAAGTTTTCTTCGTGTGTTGTTTTGTCCCTTGCACCTGATATATATATATATATATATATATGCTTGCATTCATGCATGTATGTATGTACAAGGTCTCTTTGAAATATGATACATATACATATGTATGTATGTATGTACAGGGTCTCTTTGAAACATGATGTATGCATGTTTACACATATACATGTGTATGTATGTAAAAGATCTCTGTTTTTTAAAACATGATTTTCCTTGAAGCTTAGCTTACATCACATGCTTTGATGAGTTGTAATGGGCCTTGAGCAAAAATGTTGATGGGCCTACAGAAGGCCCAAATAAAAGACGGGCTTCTTTTAGTATAACCCTAGAGCACGTATAATCTCAAAGTACAGTTTTTCTGAAGAATCTATATATATAAAAAAAGTTGGATTTGAAAGAATCTGGTGAGGATACATCAGCGTCCTATATGGATACTTTTTAAATTTTCATTGGTTCATCGAATTAAAAAACCTTCGGAGAGTAATTGAAAAATGCAACCATAATTGTAATTTATTGCATTAATTGATAGTTAGTGGGTAGGAAAATTACAATTATAAATTAAAAAAAAACGGAAGATTGTAAAACGTGGTATTCATTACTCAACTCATAATCACATTTATTACATTGAATTCTCCCAAATATATACTCAGATAATATGGCTCCAAATCCTGCAATATTCTCCAAAGCAAGTGATGTGGAAATCGCCATATCACGGGTAGAAGGAGAACATCCTTCATCTGGTTTTGCATGATTTTAAATTGTTGCATGATTATATGAAATAATCATCTGAGGTTTAGCAGAATTTCTGGTGGAAGGATTCAAAGGATTAGTACCGGCTTGCCTCGGATAAATCAGTCACACTCAGGTATTTCTATATACATTCACAATTGGAATTATGTCTCTGCCATAAACTTGGTCTCACTATAACGAATGTGCTTCTTTACAGTTATGCTTCCCCTATCAAATGCGTCGTTAGCCTCAATGACGCCGACAACGAGACCATTTTCAGAGGCCAAAGATTCTATTCCCTATCAAATGCACCGTTATCCTCACCGTTATATATTTCACCATGTTTCCATGGAACAAATTGAATCAATCACTTGCAGACGATCGATGATGAGAATTCAGGATGAAAACCCTAGGATTTCGAAACAAGAATGGAAATTTCAGAAAAGAAAAAGGAACCCACCAACAACAGATTCGTTGAGGCTCGATCCAACTTGAAAGAATCTATAAATCGAAGAGAAGAAAACACACACAAATCTACACACAAAGCTAGCAGATAACACAAAAGGAAATCGAGCTGAGAAACCTACAGGGAAAATATCAGAGAAAGTTTCAAGGGAAAACCCCCCACCTATCTAATTTCTCCGGATTCTTTGTTAATTTAATAATACTTTTTTTAATTAAAAACAAAAACAAAAAAGAAACATAATTGAAGGATGTGGAGGAGGAAAGAAATAGAAGAAGGCATCGATCGTAGGAGAAAAGAGGAAAAGAAAATAAGAAGAAGAAGAAAGTCCGGAGAGGGCAGAGCAGGTGGTTGAAGTGGAGATGAAAAGTCGTCCACCACCCCGGTTCAACTCTCCGGGTGACCAGTTAACAAAAAAAAGAAGAAGAAGAAACCAAATCTTTGTTAAATAACACTTTTTAAATTTCGACGAAAGAAACAGAATTGAAGGTCGTGGAGAAGAAAAAAATAAGGTTATGGAGAGGTGAACGTGCGAGAACAGTTTCCAAAGGGAGAATCAAATAGCCTAAGCAAAATGACAATAACAACAACAAAGTATATTAAATATATTAGGTTTATATATATATATATAACACAATGTATATGTGAGTGTCTGTATCCATTGGAATTCAAGTTTTTTTATAAAAAAATCAATCTTTATCTGATTTTTAAATTTAAATTAAATTTGATTTGGAATATTTTACTTTTGATTTTTTGTCTTAATAATAATAATTATTATTTTATGCTTTTAACATACTTAAAAAGTATATCTATTTAATTTTTATATTCAGTTGTTTCATATAGAGTTGTTTCGTGGAACATAAATTTAAAATGGTTTTTATATACCAGTTTGGATTAGTTTTTATTTTGGTTAGATTCGATCAAATAAGTGAATCGAAATTAAAAAATATAATTACATATTTTTAATCGGTTTATTTCATAATCAATTATGATAAAAGTTGAATTATAATATTTAAAAATATAATCAGAAAAAATAGAGGATGAGAAGAGAAAGAAAATACAATTATGAAGATATTATAAAATTTAACAAATGTAATTATTTCTGATAAAGTTTATTATTATTTCATCGCGTGTCATATAAATATCTGTGTATGCAATATTATTTACTATTATTTTATGCAGATGTCGTCATATAAATATGATCACGTATTATTTTGAATAAATCTAAAGGAGCTAAAATATTTTGAAAATATTAATTAATATCACGTTAATCTCTCAAAATATTTATATATTTTTTTAATATGGTGGGTCATCCAATTGTTATTGATGTCATTTATTTTGTTAGTCATTTCAAGTTAATATTGATGAAAACATTTATGCGTATATATTGATTAATAAATTAATAAATATTTATTAAAATGTATATAATAACATTTTTATGAAAAAAATCATATACAAATAGACTGCAATCTGGTGTAACCATCTGTTGATATGCAAATTAATAAATAGTTATGTGTCACGATTGGTTATGGGTAGTATTTTGGAGCCAATGGTTATAGGTCAAGAAATCTGGCGAGTTCGAATGACATCTGTTGAATTCAACATCATATTGCATTGTTATACCTACATTGTTATCTTTCATTTATATCTCTTTCCGCTCTTCTCATATTATTAAGAAACGTTTCTTAAAAAAAACCCCTTGGACTGCAAAATAAAGCAAATTAAATTAATTAACGCAAATAAATCAACTAACATGTTACATATATACGATATTTTACTACTCATTATATATATATATATATATAAATATATATATATGCATATCTCAAAACTTAAAATTACACTATTACTATAATTATGAGAAATTTGTATGTACATATTAAGCAAAAATTATAATTTTACATACCCACCTCAACATCCACCTAGGTATCTACGTGGTAATATTTTTAATTTAAATTGCTTATTTAAAATCTTCACTAATTATATATAATTTGTTTATCTTTATTAAATAAAATTATTTTTATTGTTTATCTTTATTAAATAAAATTATTTTTAATCTTAGTTTTATATATTAAAAAGATAATAAATAGAATTAAGTCACCATTATATATATGTATATATATTGGCATCTCATTATGTTATGGTAATTAAGTACACATAAAAATAAAGCATTACATAAAAAAAATGTCAATACATTATATTATAATTAAAATAATTAAAAAGTTCGCATCAATTATATATAAAATAAAAAAGAAACATATATAAAATACTCCATCCGTTTCAAAATAATTGTCGTTTTAGGTTATTTTACATTTTTTAAGAAAAGATAAAAAAAAGTCACATATACCCTTATTTAATGATAAACACAATGTTATCATTAATAATTTATTGAAATTTAATAGGGATAAAATTGGAAACTATTGTAAAAAAATGTCTTAAAAATGTAGAATGACAAATATTTTGAAACATGAAAAATAACTTAAAACTACAAGTATTTTGAAACGGAGGGAGTAAAAAAGAAACATTCACGTAAGATTGAACGGAGGCCAAATCGCTCAAACATCGATTATATTTATTATTTCTGATTATTGTTGTTGGTATGTTTGGAGTCCCTATATGAATATTATCGCTTATATGTGACAAAACCACACAAAAAAAATCTCAGAAATTTTTCAGGAAAAAAATAAAAGAAATAAACAGATTTATAGTTATGAACCAAGAAATGTGGAAAATAACGAATACCCTCCATCGAAGAACTCATTGCAGACTGTCAAGTAACTGCTGGTCATGTTTTACCGCAAATTTTCTACCATAAACGACTACTAAGGGATTCATGGGATCTATTTCGATCTTTTCACATGGGCAATCCGGTTTCAGTTCTTATGTGCATGTGTTTTTGTCTTTTGGATTTTTTATATATATATTTTGGATAGGAGATGAAATTATGGTTTATCTTAAGAAGTGTGATGTGCTATTTATAAAGTATCGTTTAGCATTCGAATTATTCGGTTAAGGTTATTTTCCGTAGTATAAATATTTATAATTGTTGGTCATTAAAATCAGTTCTCTAATTTTCCTCTTTCCATTTTTTCAATTTTTTCGGAATTCAATACTCTCTTTGATTTTAGTTAATTTACGACTTGGAATTTATAGTTTTGGCTTAACCGGACTATTTTACGGCTTCGGCTCAATTGGTCGTCGTACTAAATGGAACCAGCTTCAGTCGTGTGATCATATTTTGGTTTTATGATTTAAACGAAGTCATCTAGACATTCTACATGGAAATTAATATCCACATATATAATTTTATGATTTTTTAAATAATGGAAATTAATAAAATTAATAAACCAATTTTTGTAATGTACATTATAATTGAAATTAATAAAAATATATTCTTTGTAAAATATTTTATTTCCTATATTAGAAACTAATTAAAAATATATTTTTCCTTTATCAAATAAATATTCTATGTTATTTTTTCCTTTTATTAGTTAACAAAATTTTATTTCCAAATTGGCTTTATTATACAAAACTTTAATTTAAAAAGGATATCTAAATAGTAGAAACTAATGAATTTAAAAGTCTATTTTCAGACATCAATAAATATTTTGTTTTGCATCCCAAAACGTTATCGAAGTGATTTAATAGAAACTAATGGTTTAAGCCACGTGCCAAATATCATGGAAAATTTTATGTTCATTGAAAACCCACAGTAATGATGATATAAATAAATATTAATTTATCTAAAAGTTTAAGCAAAGATAGATAGCAACCGCGTGTCTTAAAAGACACACACCAAAAACTAAAAACTTTAAATATAAATAAACATCAACATTTGGTCCTTCGAAACATTTTATTCCAAAATTAGCATATATTACATGTATATATGTTGGAGATCAAGCCAGAAACCAAAAAAACTATGGTCGTAGCAGTCACAGTAGGAGAGGAGGAGATGGATGGCTTCCTCTGGAGACTTTTTTTTTTTTGGGTAAAAGGTGAATTGCATTAATCAAAAATTACAATGAGGTTTTACAATCAGTCTTTGCTGAATTTGCTGCTAGTAAATAGCCAAAAAACAATCCCATGATAAAGGTAGAGAACTTTTTCCGTGATCGGTCCTAGGAATGTGTGACTGTTGTCAGAGTGCTTCGAGTGGAGGATGTCAAATAGAACCAGCTCTCCAGAGAGGATCTATGAGCTGATAAGCCTGAAGTAGCAATAGGCAGAAGGATGTTTCTCATCAATCGATCAATTTGCTGTGTGATTACCGACACCTCACGTTTCTTCCCCGTGAATATCCGTTGATTCCTTTCCTTCCAGACCTGATAAATGGTAACCTGCAGCAAGAGCTTGGAGATCAATGCACGATTTCTACTCTGGGCGTTGCTCGGTTCTCGAATCCATTCTTGCAATTGGTGCAGGTCTGATGGTGGTGCATACCAATAACAGCCTGCAAAATGCTGTAAGATAGACTTTGCAAACCTACAGTTGAAAAACAAGTGGTGGTGGTTCTCAGCTTCCAAGTTGCAGAGAGATGGACTAAATTTGACTCTCTTGAAGATACATTCGGAGATGGACTAAATTTTTAGTAATTTTGCTTTTAAGTCTCTCTTGTCGGAATAAATCTCCAGATTTATTTTGTTACTACTCCAAACTATACATACATATACAACACATTTGTATATATATATGCATGTATATATGTATGTACGTGTCTTATCTGAGGATTATTATTTTTATTTTCAATCTGATGTAACTATTACTCACGATTTTTATATAGGAACTCATATGTATATGTATATATACATATTTTTATATATATACTTATATGTATGTGTTCTTGAAGAATGGGTTTCTAGACACATATATATGCATATATATATTTATGTATATGAAAATATATATCTTATATGGAATCGTGATGAATGATCAGGAAAATGGCTAAGTTTAGGTATAAAAGAAGTGTCAAGAAATGTAAGGTGAAATTCGAGAATGTGTACAAGTACTACAAGTATGTGCCAAAGTCGGCTTCCAATGAGTTTTACATTTTATTTTTGGTACTATATGTTTTAATACTTTTGTAGTGCAAATGATATTATTGTGATTTTTGAGATATGATATTGGTTTATGTTCAAATTCGAGAATACAAATATATAACCAATAATCATTTTGGTGATCAATATAAATTTTAAATTAGGAGGAATTACAATATTATAAATGATAATATTTTTTTTTCACAGTTTTTAAATAATTTTAAAATTTCCTTTTGTTATATATCGAAAAATTCACGAATAAATTTGTATTAAATTATAAGATGAATAAAGACTCTTTTTCTCATTTTTTATATTTTTGTTTTATTTTTTAATAAAATTACACAAATACCCAAAATATTCTTTGAAGTCCTTCAAAACACAAAATCCGAATCAGCTGAATTCTGCTCTGTCGTGGAAGGCGACAAAATATACCATTGTATTATTAATATATTGTTTGGAAAGGATTTGCACATATTATAATTGATGGCGAGAAAATACATTGAAAAGAATAGTGTGAAAATAATATGTATATATATATATATATATATATATATATGTAACGAACACATAAACAATTGAAATTGACTGAACCGTCGGTAATTATGGAAAAATATGGTTTTTATTTTTAATTTGGTAATAATGGTGTGGAAACATTTGATTAGTGAGAGTTTAGTTAGGTTGGAATCCAATCATTGTTGTTTCCTACACACACATATAAATTATAATATATATATATCAAGGTCTATAAGATATGTTTCTTATTGGTTATTCATGATTGCAAAACAACAATATATACAAGTTTCAAAATAGAAAAAACAATAGACACAAGCTAAACAATAATAAATTTTGGATTATTTTACGAAAAATATTTCTCTGGAAAAGGTTGATGATATTATTTGTAATATTGGAAAGAATTTTTTTTTGATATATTTATATGACTACTTGCTAGCTTTGCCAAACAAAAAAATTACGAGGTTCGTCAAATTATAAAAGAAATTAAAAAACTTATATGTGGAGTTTAAAAGTGAAATATTTTCCCAGTGATATATATTATTAGAGTTTTGATCATAGTAAAATGATTAAATTTACAAGTCTGTCGAAAAGAATTTGTTATCTATTTATTATTAAATAAAAAAATTAATTTTGATGTTTTAATTAAGCCCAATCCGTTTTTTGTCTTCAATATCTCTATTGCTTTAACTCCTCAGATGCGCTCATATGGTATCCATATAACTTAATTTGCTTACTTTCAACATATAGTGGAATATCTGGTATGCTTTAGGGATATCAAACAGAATCTACAAAATGTTAAAAAATGATATCTTATTTAGATTATAAATAATGATAGTTTTTGTTTTTGGTTTTTCGTTTTGGTTTTTAATTTTCAAAATGTTTATAGTTTTCATAAAATATGAGTATCTAAAAAAATGGGTTTATATTTTTATTGGATTTATAACACAATAATACATAAATAAACAAAAATAATGGCGAAGAAATTGTGATAAAATCAAATAATATTATTTCAAATTAGCATAAAAAATAAGTGTTGCGAGAAATTTGGATAAATTTAATCATTTTTAATACAATTTTTAATATGTATATATGTATATAAATAATATCATTTTGGATGTATTCGAAGAAATTATGTATGTATGTCTGTATTTTAATATATACATATATATATGTTACATGTATTTAATATATAATATGTATATATACATATATATATAACTATGTATATGTATGTGTAACAATGAGAATATTTAAAATAAATCATTGATATCGATTTTATATATCATCTACATAATATATTAATATTTGCTTTTTTTGTTTCTTTAAATATATAATTTTATAATAATTTATATTTTTACAAAATAAAAAAACAATACATATTGATACTAAATCTATACCAAAATATATTAAAATTAAAATAATCTTTACAAGTATAACCCGCGCATCGCGCGGGTCTTAACTAGTATCCCAAAATAATATAGTTTGGAATATGCGTGCATTATGTTAATGTTGAACGGTGTCGGTATATTTATATCTGGGTCTTATGTAGGCCGAATCGGATCATTCGTAGCAGGATTTGACATCTTAGGTGGTACATCATTTTCGATAATCAACATACAGAACTAAAAATACAATTGGACTCCCAGTGGTTTCTAATAAACGCATCGTTAATCTTTGATGTGCTAAATCTAAGGTGTAAATTAGCTATCAAGTTTAACTCGAGAATTCAACCACGTCTGCAAAAATGCGGATCGGTTGTATTGTAGAGGTTGAACACATGGAATAGATCTTAGTAGGATTAAATCGCAAGTAGATAAAGAGAAATGATGAGTGATAATATATAAAACAATTCGAATATATAAATAAACGAAGTATGAATCAAACAAACACTGCAAGTTCGGAAATGATACATGCGTATCGCGTCTTAAATTTATATCTGCTTCCACATCTCACCGCAAAAGTATAGGATCATCGTGGTACGAGTTCAATACAAGGACCAATAACAATTCTAATCAGATTAATCATAGACTTAAAAACGAAATGGTGATGAATTGGGGGATTGGTGTCAAAGTGAAGTATACAACCAATGAATTCATCACAAAATATCTCATACATAGATTCATTAGAACATTACAATCTTCACGAGAAATCAGTCAAAATGTGATGAGATGATTGATTCTTGTTCTGACTTATAATACCATGTGACAAAAAGACTAAGTCACAAATGTTATTGGCTCCTTAGATCACTAACCTAATCTAACAAGAGAAATCATAATATCGTATTAGAGACCACCTATGTTTATTACTCCAAAAATATTTCGAGACTATGGCTACATTAGATGGGACTACAAGGTCACACACGTAGGGCTAATTTTAATTTCTCGAGTTTGTTCGAAAAGTCTATTTTTATTGATTGAAACTCGATCATGATTAGAGTAAGTGAAAGATTTTTAGATATTGTGCTCTAGTCACGATCTGCATAATCGATTAGAATACATATGATGGGTTTAAAAAATGTCTATTAGGCTCATATGTTGAGTAATAAGGCAAATAGACTTGATTGTTAAGTTAAATGCCCAATAAATCCAATTAAGTTTTATGGAAACCTTAATGGACCTAACTAGGTTTTATAGAAACCCTAGCAAGTCTTTATAAATATGTGTGGACATATTATTTTGCCCTATTTCGTCCTAGCCACCGCTGAAGAAAAAAAATATAGATTTTTGTTCTCCCCTTCTCTCTAGATCAGTTTAATTCTCGATCTCTCCATATTTATACGTTCTAGCATATGTTCTATCTCGTGGACGTGGACTAGATAAGTCTCTAAATCGAAACATATTAGTATTGATACTTTTATCAACCATACAAGATCTATGATTATAATTTATTTTTTTGTATTCGCTGCGTGAAACTCTAATTTGGAATATTAGAAACCGTTTTTAATGCACGTTTATGGATCTCCAAAAACTTCAATACAACCTAGTGTGTTTTTGAATTGACTCGACAAGTTTCATATTTTAAGTCTCTATCTACGGATTCCGACTTAATAGAGTAGTGTTTTCTCTTTGTAATGTATTTTCACAAGGTGCCACGTCAGACTAGAGTTAGTTAGAAGAGAATAATAGACTTGTGCATGTATTTAAAGAATTAAACGGTGAATAAAAAATGATCGAAAGGAAAATTTCCAAAATTCTGATTTTAGTTCTTCCTTGTTTTTGAAGATTCCTCTCTCTAGGTTTGAAACGTGAAATCTTTTTTTTATAAAGGTTGTGTGTATTAAGGAAAAATCCAAAAAAAAAATATTGAACTTTTAAATTTTGACAAAAAAATACTGAACTTTTTATTTTATCAAATAAATATTAAACATTTTAAGTTTAATAAAATAAACACTTAACTCTTCTATGATTGTCAAAATAAACAAAATGATTGACGTGGCACAATGAGATATAAACATGTCATATTATTTTACAATCGAAAAAAGTTCATGTATTTTTTTGAATCATTAAAAAAGTTCAATGTTTTAATTGCAGAAAAGTTGATGTATTTTTTGGATCATTTAAAAAGTTCAGTGTTTTTTAGATTCGTTTAAAAAGTTTAATATTTATTTGACAAAAAATAAAATTCAGTGTTTTTTGGGTCAAAATTGCAAAGTTCAGTGTTTATTTTTTGGATTTTCCTTTATGTTAATCATCGAAAGTTGTACAAAATATTTCGTAATGAGTTTCCGTGTAGGAATGAAATAGACAAGTACGTAAGACTACTATTAGCAATGCTAGTTAATGGAATTGCGAAACCAACAACAGATGATTAGTTCGACCAGACTTGATTTGGTCATCCACTGGGGAAACTTCAGGATTACACCTATTGTGTCGCATCCCTATCTTTGATGCACTCCATAAAATGTAATTTTTTTTAATCAGATTATACACTTCAATTATAGCAAAATGACATTAATAACCCTACAGACAAAATGTCTAAAATGACCTTATAGATTTGAAATTAAAAAGCGTACAAAACACAACCAATCAGACACCTCCATTCTCTCTCTTCCCTCCCTCTTCTCTCTGTTTCATCACGCCATTGCAGGTAAAATCAACCAAAAATCTTGCTTTTTTCCAATTTTTTTATGCAATTTAAGGTGAAATTCAATAAATATGTAAAATACAAGTAAGATCCAATGAATTTCGAACGTTATTGTGTTGTTTTTTGTATTTTAGGGTTTGATATTTTTTAGTAAAACTAAGATAGAAATGGTTCTAAAGAATAAAATTTTAGTTGTAATAACAAATGTTGATGTTTTTACAGGAATATAGATGACTATTAAGATTGTTATACATATATTTGCATTCGGTATGATGGTATTTGGAAAAAAATGGTGATGGATTATTTGAATGGAAAGGGGAGGAAGTGTTGGGTTTCACTACGCTACGGGTTCCTAGCATGCGATCATATCGATCTAGGGTTTGGTTTACTAGGTTTCATGTAGCGGAAGAAAGATCTAAACCTAGTCAAACGTCACACGCAACCAAACCTGCAAAACCCGAACAGATCGTGTATATTACCGTGGGAATCGAATACTTACCTCTTTCCTGAAGAAACGGAAGTAGGAGTCGATCCGGGGCCTGTTTAATCACCTAGGACTGAAGTTACAGTCCCTCTACACGTATCCACACCGACGGGAAGGATTCCAAACGCTTTTGGAACCGATCTGCTAGGATCTGTAAAGTATATGAAGTGGGATCTAATCCCGGGAGCTAGAACTATTAAAGAAACGATTTCTTTTGAGTTTTTGCTCTGTCTTAGGGTTCTGAAAGTGAGTTCTTCACTTAGGACGGCGTCTAACACCTCATCTAAGTTAGAAACCCTAATCCTTGTGGAAAGAGACTTTTTCCGAGTATTGACTCGGTCCGAGTCAGAACTCTAACTCGGTCGAGTCAGAACGAATCAGCCCAGGCCCATTGTCAGCTCTTGACTTGGCCCATTGAGTATTGACAGAGTCCGAGTCAAAACTTTGACTCGACCGAGTCAAAACTTTGACTCGACCGAGTCAAAACATCAGCCAAGCCCAAAACACTTTCTGGGCTTCGACCCGCATGGAACTGACTCGGTCCGAGTCAAATACTGACTCGGTCCGAGTCAGAAGGCTGAAACCGTC
>NW_010965655.1:95596-97933 GCF_000463585.1 Tarenaya hassleriana
GCATGGCTCATCTTCGTTTTGCAAGAAGCCAAACGCTTTGACTACCTCGTCAAATCGAAGATTCCACCTCCTCGGAGCCTGCTTCAATCCATAAATAGATCTTTGAAGCTTGCACACCTTCCTCGGACTCTTAGGATCGACAAAACCTTCGGGTTGTGTCATGTACACATCCTCGAGCAGATTCCTGTTAAGGAATGCGGTCTTGACGTCCATCTGTCATATCTCGTAGTCATAATACGCAGCTATGGCCAGCAGAATTCGTATGGATTTAAGCATCACGACTGGTGAAAAGGTTTCATCATAGTCTATACCATGAATCTGCCGAAACCCTTTCGCAACGAGTCGTGCCTTATAGGTATGCACGATGCCATCCATGTCGGTTTTCTTCTTGAAAATCCACTTACATCCAATGGTCTTAATACCATCGAATGAGTCGACCAAAGTCCATACTTTGTTGTCGTACATGGACTGCATCTCAGACTCCATGGCATGGTGCCATTTTTCGGAATCGGAACTCGCCACAGCCTCTGAATACGACGTAGGCTCGTCATGTTCTAAAAACATGAGTTCGTCGTTTCCTGTCACAAGAAAACCTATCTTGTGGGCTCTTGGCGAATTCTACCAGATCTCCGAGGTTCACTAGAAGGTGCTGTCTCAACAACTTGTGACACAGGTTGAACCGATTCGATCTGTTCACCCGGTTCCTCGACTATTTGTGGCTCTCGAACTTCTTCGAGATCTATTCTACTCCCACTAACTCTCTTGGAGATGAACTCTCTCTCCAAGAAAGATCCATTCCGAGCAACAAACACTTTGTTCTCGGATGGGTTGTAGAACCAGTACCCTTTAGTTTCCTTAGGGTAACCCACAAATATGCATTTATCAGACTTGCAGGATAGCTTATCAGAAGCCAGACGTTACACGTAAACGTCGCATCCCCAAATCTTCATGAATGCTAACCTGGGACGCTTCCCAGTCCATATCTCATATGGTGTCTTCTGAACCGACGTTGGACAGTTATTTAGTATAAGCGCTGCTGTTTCCAAAGCATATCCCCAGAAGGATTTAGGAAGATCGACCTGACTCATCATAGACCATACCATATCCAATAAGGTTCGGTTCCGCCTCTCGAAAACGCCATTCCATTGTGGCGTTCCAGGTGGAGTCAGCTGTGAGACAATCCCACAATCTGCCAGATAGTCAGTGAACTCTTGGCTCATATACTCGCCACCTCGATCAGATCGAAGCAACTTGATCGTCTTACCAAGTTGGTTCTGTACCTCGTTTCTGAAATTCTTGAACAATTCAAGCGTTTCAGACTTATGTCTCATCAAGTAGACATAACCGTACCTACTGAAATCATCAGTAAACGTAACAAAATACAGATAACCTCCTCTAGCGGACAAGCTCATAGGACCGCACACATCACTATGTATGAGTTCTAGCAACTCCGTAGCCCGTTCTCCTTTTCTAGTAAAAGGAGATTTTGTAATCTTGCCCATCAAACAGGAATCGCATGATTCGATTGATTCATAATCAAAAGAATCAAGAAGTCCATCAGAATGAAGCTTCGCAATGCGTTTCTCATTGATGTGACCAAGTCGACAATGCCAGAGATAGGTCGGATTTAAGTCGTTCGGCTTAAACCGCTTGGTACTAATGTTATAGATCGAATTGTGTCCAGATGGTTTATCATCCAAAATATAAAGGCCATTAAATAGGTAACCATTACCATAAAATAAAGCACCTCTATAAATAGATAAAGTTTTGTTCTCAATAACAAAACGAAAACCATCAGAATCCAAACATGAAATTGAAATAATATTCCTGCTAATGGCAGGTACAAAATAACAATCATGCAACTCCAATACAAGGCCAGAAGGTAAAGTCAGATCATAAGTCCCGACGATCAATGCAGCAACTTTTGCTCCTCTCTTGGAATGACACATTCAACTGATCAACTATCAAAGAATTTTCCATGTCCTCTAATTGCTTACGCAATTCCGAAGACATCTTTCCAAGCATCAAACTGGACACGCCCAGATCATCATCCTCATGCTTCCAATAAGCATCAATGATCGATCTAGAAGCCGTGGTCAGAGGCTTATCCTTTATAAGGATAGATCGCATGGTGAGATAAACCAGATTCCTGCAACAGATATGTTCTACAGAAAAAGACAGACAAACAGACAGAAAATATGCAAGCAACTTAGTACACATATTAATACAGACAATAGATGCAATATGACAGGCTCCCACTAAGAAAAACACCCTCAATGAGTTTCTAAGTGAGCTAGGATCCATATTTCACATGCTTTTGAGTCAGCTAGGGCATGA
>NW_010965655.1:98303-110346 GCF_000463585.1 Tarenaya hassleriana
ATCGGTAGAATCAGAATCTCGGCTTAGACACTTGAAACGATGCAACAATTGCATCTAACAAAGTCTAACAAACTGACTCGGTCTGAGTCAATACTTGACTCGGTCCGAGTCAGAAGCCGAAAATCTCCCCAAATCAGTTTGAACCAAAACGTGACGAACTAGACAATCTTCTGTATTGACTCTGTCCGAGTCAAAACTGGCTATGTCCAAGTCAGAAGTCTGTGAGGCCGAGTCTGTTCAATTTTGGTTCGTTCTGACTCTGTCGAGTCAACTCTTGACTCTGCCCGAGTCAAAACTCTGATTGGTCGTTCTGACTCTGTCGTTCTGACTCGGTCGAGTCAAAACTCTGACTCTGTCCGATTCAAAACTCTGACTTTCTCTCGTTCTGACTCTGTCGAGTCAAAACTCTGACTCTGTCCGAGTCAAAACTCTAGGAGACACTTTCAGGCCACGAAATCTAGGTTTTCACCCTAATTTGATGCGCCATCAAGCCGTCTTCGACCCCAAACTCATCCATGCATCAAATAACAATCATAACATCATTAAATATGCATAGATCAAGCCAATCATGCAATTTAAACCATTAAAATTCATATAGGCATGCGACAAACAGGGCGATATACAGAGAACCAGGCTCTGATACCACTGTTGGGTTTCACTACGCTACGGGTTCCTAGCATGCGATCATATCGATCTAGGGTTTGGTTTACTAGGTTTCATGCAGCGGAAGAAAGATCTAAACCTAGTCAAACGTCACACGCAACCAAACCTGCAAAACCCGAACAGATCGTGTATATCACTGTAGGAATTGAATACTTACCTCTTTCCTGAAGAAACGAAAGTAGGAGTCGATCCGGGGCCTGTTTAATCACCTAGGACTGAAGTTACAATCCCTCTACACGTATCCACACCGACGGGAAGGATTCCAAACGCTTTTGGAATCGATCTGCTAGGATCTGTGAAGTATATGAAGTGGGATTCCAAACGCTTTTGGAATCGATAAGCTAGAACTATTAAAGAAACGTTTTCTTCTGAGTTTTTGCTTTGTCTTAGGGTTCTGAAAGTGAGTTCTTCACTTAGGACGGCGTCTAACACCTCATCGTAAGTTAGAAACCCTAATCCTTGTGGAAAGAGACTTTTTTCGAGTATTGACTCGGTCCGAGTCAGAACTCTGACTCGGTCGAGTCAGAACGAATCAGCCCAGGCCCATTGTCAGCTCTTGACTTGGCCCATTGAGTATTGACTCAGTCCGAGTCAAAACTTTGACTCGACCGAGTCAAAACATCAGCCAAGCCCAAAACACTTTCTGGGCTTCGACTCGCATGGAACTGACTCGGTCCGAGTCAAATACTGACTCGGTCCGAGTCAGAAGACTGAAACAGTCCCGACACTCTGATTTGATCCGAAAACCGTTTTTCCGACCAAATCCAAGTCTTCCTTTCCGATACTTCACATATAAGTCCATATACATACACATAACAAATATATATTATATATATGAATTTGAATATGTATATACGTAAATATATATATATATGTACAAATATAATATGTATATATATGTATATATATATATATATATCGATATGTCTATATTAACCATATATATACACGTAACAAATATATTATATATATATATATATGAATTTAAATATGTATATACGTAAATATATATATACGTATAGATATTTTTATATATATATATATATGTGTATGTATATATATAAATATCTATATGTATAAACATTTATATATGTATATATATTAATGTTATATGATATCAGAAGTTTAACTTGGAGCAGTTGGATGATTGTCAATTGGAACTCTAGGGTTAAGGAGGATTGAGTTGGAGTAGTGGAATGATAGGTGACCTAATGGGAAGTGAGCTTCGGGATCGGAATCGGGGTCGGGGTTGGGATCGTAGTCGGGGTCGGGGCTAGGGACGGGTTCGCGTTCGGGGTCGGGTTCACGGCCGGGGCCGGGTTCAGGGTCGGGATCGAGAATATGTTTTGAATTTTTCGTTCAAAAATTCCTCTGATATCGGTTGGAAATTCCGTTGGAATTTTCCAATGGATATCGGTTGGAAATTCTGTTGGAAAATTCCAACGGATTGCGGTTGGAAATCCGTAGAAAAATTCCAACGGAAAAATTCGTTGAAATTCCGTTGAAAATTCCAACGGTTGTCCAACGGACATCGATTTCCAACGATGAAATTTCAACGGATTTATCCGTTGGAAACGTTAATTTCCAACGGAAATTTGGCCATTTCCAATGGATTTGCCCGTTGGAAATGACCATTTTTTTTGTAGTGAGATCGTCTCCAAGAGAATCAGTGGGAGTAGAATAGATCTCGAAGAAGTTCGAGAACCACAAATAGTCGAAGAACCGAGTGAACAGGTCGAATCGGTTAAACATGTGTCACAAGTTATTGAGACAACACCTCCTAGTGAACCTCGGAGATCTGGTAGAATTCGCCAAGAGCCTACAAGATACGGTTTTCTTGTGACTGGAAATGACGAATTCATGTTGTTAGAACATGACGAGCCTACATCGTATTCAAAGGCTGTGGCAAGTTCCGATTCCGAGAAATGGCACCAGGCCATGGAGTCTGAGATGCAATCCATGTACGACAACAAAGTGTGGACTTTAGTCGACCTATTCGATGGTATTAAGACTATTGGATGTAAATGGGTTTTTAAGAAGAAAACCGACATGGATGACATCGTGCATACCTATAAGACATGACTCGTCGAGAAAGAGTTTCGACAGATTCATGGTATAGACTATAATGAAACCTTTTCACCAGTCGTGATACTTAAATCCATATGAATTCTGCTGGACATAGCTGCGTATTATGACTATGAGATATGACAGATGGACGTCAAGATGGCATTCCTTAATGGAAATCTACTCGAGGATGTGTACATGACACAATCCGAGGGTTTTGTTGATCCTAAGAGTCCGAGGAAGGTGTGGAAGCTTCAGAGATCCATTTATAGACTGAAGCAGGCATCGAGAAGCTGGACTCTTCGATTTGACGAAACAGTCAAAACGTTTGGCTTCCTGCAAAATGAAGATGAACCATGCGTTTACAAGAAGGTCAATGGGAGCGCAATGGTCTTCCTTATCCTTTATGTAGATGATATACTGCTCATCGGAAATGACGTTCCTACTTTGCAAAGAGTAAAATCCTGGCTAGGATCGGTCTTTTCGATGAAGGACTTAGGAGAAGCCGCCTATATTCTAGGCATCAAGATCTATAGAGATAGATCGAGAAGGCTTCTTGGCCTAAGTCAGAGTACATACATTGACAAGGTCTTGAATCGGTTCAAGATGCAAGACTCCAAGAGGGGTGCATTGCCAATTGAACATGATGTGACTCAGCAAGACTCAGTATCCAAAGACAGGATGAGCGAGAGCGCATGAGTAGAATTCCATATGCCTCGGCAATTGAATCTATCATGTACGCCATGTACTCGTCCGGATATATCATATGCATTGAGCATGACTAGTAGATATCAGTCTACATCAGGTGAGGCTCACTAGATTGCGGTCAAGAACATCTTTAAGTACTTGAGAAGGACTAAGGATTTGTTCTGCGTATATGGTAGATTGGAAGACGAGCTCTCTATAAGTAGTTATACCGATGCTAGTTTCCAGACCGACAGAGATGATTTCAGATCACAGTCAGGTTATGTTTTCTGCCTGAACGGTGGGGCTATCAGTTGGAAGAGTTCCAAACAGCCAACCGTTGCAGATTCGACTACAGAAGCCGAGTACATAGCAGCATCGGATGCATGTAAGGAAGTTGTTTCGATCAGAAAATTCGTGGGAGACCTGGGCGTCTTTCTTAGCATTGCAGATCCCATTGAGTTGTACTGTGACAACAATGGTGTGATTACGCAAGCTAAGGAATCCCGGTCACATCAGAGATCCAAACACATACTCAGGCGATTTCACTTGATCAGAGAAATCATCGACATAAGAGACGTGAAGATAAGCAGAGTGTCGAAAATGATAATATTGCCGACCCATTGACGATGCCTCTCCCTTCGTCAAAGCACGACGGTCATGTTAGGGGTATAGGGATTAGATGCTTGTAGGATATATCATAGAGTATAGTAGAAGATTGTTGGTTGTAATGCTCTAGGATGATCCATGATATGACATTTGACTATGTATTGATTTATTGGTTCATGAATGCATTACTCTTCTCGTTATATGATTGGCATGTTTGTTATCTTTCGGTATCCTTGAATCATTAGAAAATGATTCTAAATTCCCTAGTCAGTCATTATCGTGGGAACGATGATGAATTAAGACCAACATGAGGTGTGATTGATGATCATGGTAATGATCTTATGCATTGGATGAAAATCACAATCATCGGTACTCGTTGAGAACGAGTGACTGGATGACCCACATGAGATTGTCACATGGACAGAGTCATGACTTGAATCTCATACAACGGTTCATTCTTGGATCCTCAGACCTGAGATGTCTAGAGTATCTGATATGAGGAATGACGTGTCTTGACTGCGTTAAACATCGTCTTTAACTAGATGATTATAACGGCGTCGTTCAGATACGTTCACGGATCATATGGAGATAGTAGACATGCAATACGAGACTTGTCACCTCCTTAATGGGAGAGATGTCGCTGAGCCCCTCGTGGAAGTCAGACTATGAAAAACGTGTGACCACCCTGTAGATGAAGTTGCATCAATTTTATTAGTCGATTTGCCAATACGAGAAAGCGGTTGGACTTGAAGGGTAGCTCAAACCATGCCCTTGTTCAATATATGATATCGTGAGACAAAGGATCAGAACTTGAGCTGTTAATGCCTTAGTTAGATCATCTCTAACTCAATTCTAGGTGGTGGTCATGGCGTCTTGCTAGAGGTTAACCATGACTTATGGTTCGGAAAAAGTTCCCGAAGTCACTGCCACTTAGAATGGGCCTACAGGGTCAGATACCACTAGGGATGGACTTATACATGAAGAATCCGAAGAAAGGAATTGAGATTGGACCGAAACGGGCATGAGAAAGTGTTCTCAGTGTGTTGGTCCGAAGCTGACCAAGTTTGGTGATAACTCCTATTTTTCTCTATATTTTTATGAGAGTTTATCTAGGTTTTATAGAATAATCGCATGCATTTATAGGCATTCTAGGCGTGTTAGGACACAAAATCCGGTTGCGCTTTAGTTTTGCAGAGTTACAGGTTTCAGAGATGATTGGCCTAAAACGGAACACTTTTGGAGTTTTAGAGATGAAGTTTAGAAGATACGTGCATTACGAGCTCAATAACTTTCTCCACAGAAGTCCAAATGATGAGGATTTTATATCATTGGAAAGATCATTTAAATAGCTTCGCATAGACGCCAAAATTACTCAATTCCGATATTGGAGTAGAAAGTTATGGACAAAATCGTGAAGCCTAAAATTTCAGAGGTCTAAACCGGATCGGTTTAATCTAAACCGAACCAAACAAAAAAAACCCTAATTCCGCGATTGTTTAGAGTTCTAATAGGAAAAGGACTCTTGTGAGCCACCCTAGGGTTATTGAGAAGGCCTAGACACATCCTAGAAGAAGAGAGAAAACTTAGAGACACACTTTGGAGATCTTTTGGTGAGAAAATAATAGAAGTTCACGGGATTTCGGGAAGAAGAAGGAAGATTCGATCGTGGAGTCCACACATCGACATGAGCTTTTCTATCCCTTCTTTCATCTTTTTTTCATTGTACTTTTTATTGTTTTCCATGAACCGTGAGTAGATCCACGACTATGGGTTAGAGATTCGTTTGTGTTTGGGTATGTTTGAACCGTAACTTGGATTTTGACGTTGTGCTTGTTTCAGTTTATCGATTTATGCTATCTTTTCTATTGATGTTTGCTAATCACTTGGCTAATAATCTTAGATTATGAATCACATAGAGATATAGGTTTAGTTTCAGATCAAAATCGATGAATGAATCGTATTATTCACATAGAGATATGGTTTAATCGATTTAAGACTGATGATAGCGTTCTTCATGTATCTAGGGTTAACCTGAATAGATCGAGAGATTGACGAGTTATTCTAGGTAGTGAGTTGGTAGGCCGAGAGGTGAATTCTCTATCTTTGTTGCTTAATGATTCCCGAATACAAGTACGATGTCGTTATTCTCGCATGTTTAGCATATATTCATACACGCGAATACGGTCCCGACACCCATGGTCATCGTTGCTTGATAGTTCACACGTTTTCTATTTGCTTTCTTATCTTAATTGTCATTGATTCCACATATTTCCACCATCACTTCCACTTGCTTGCTTTGATTTGGTTTCGATTAGGGTTTAGATTTAACTAGTGGTCCTTGCGTTCAATCCATGTTACGACGATCCGTATCTTTGCGGTGAGTTATGAATCGGGTTATAAATTATAGATTCCGTACACACGTATCATTTGGTCAGCTCCCGACCATGTTTGGTCAGCCCAGGAAGTCTGAACTCAGCCCATGGTCATCTGTCGAGGTCTGGTCCGGCTGACCAAGAGTTGGTCAGCTCCGGACCAGATGCTAAATCAGGCGGACCAAGGGTTAGGCGAACGTCGGGCCAGAAGAGGAAAAACCTTGGTCCGGAGCTGACCAAAAGTTGGTCAACCCCGAACCAAGACTTATAATTTCTCAGCGGACCAACGTGACGGACTTAGCTTGGTCCGCCGGACCGTGGATCGGAAAAGTTTTCAATTTTCGGATTTAGGGTTTTCTAAGCCTATTTAAGTTTGGAAACTCATCCAAACTTAATGAGCATGCCTCCAAAACTCAGAGACACGTCTTAGAACCCTAGAGAATTCGTTCGCTTGCGTTCTTAGTCCCGGGATTCGATCCCATGTCTATGAGACTCTATTCTCTTCATAGATCCTAGCATTGCAGTTCCAAAGCGTTTGGAATCCCTCCTGCAGGTGTAGATACGTGTAGAGGGACTGTAACTCAGTCCTAGGTGATTAAAACAGGCCCCGGATCGTTCTACTTCAAGGTAGCATTTGATTCGAGGTAAGTATTCTATACTCACGACGATATACACGTTCTTTCGGGTTTTGTATGTTTGTTGCGTGTGACGTTTGACTAGGTTTAGATTATCCTTCCACTGCATGACACCTAGTAACCATACCCTAGATCGATGTGATCGCATGCTAGGAACCTGTAGTGAACCCCAACACGCGACCATTAGACTCATCTTCAAAGACTGTTTCTTCTTCATATGGAATATATATCTGAACTGAGATTTTTCTGTGAAATGTTTCCTCTCTTCTTCAGTGAAATGATTTTCTAGAAAATCCATTACTTCGATGTGAAAAGATATATTCACCGAAATTTTATTCATATCGTCAAAATCATAATAAAATGTTGGTATCAGTGGAGTCTCCATCTCGATCTGCAATAAAACAAGTGCATCCAGTTGCATTAATGACTAATATACACATATTCAAATACTATTATGTTTAAACGACATTGCACCAAACACTTCTGTAATTTTTAGTAGCACCTACGACTCTTCACAAACATAAAAATTTTGCAAATAAGACTAAATTACATACACGCACAAAAATACTTCGTAATATTCCACTTCAACCCTCAATCATCACATAATCTGAACCCTCTGTCACTAAATTATGGTTCTACGCTAAAACTCTATATATTGAGAATACATATATCTGAAGATACCAAATGCGGCTAATTCATTCAGTTTGAGCATAAACTTGGATTCTCAACCCAAATATCTCCTGCTACTACATTAGCACATAACACGTGAAACCAACGGAAACACAAAATTGATAATTTGAATGCTCCCAAATCATAACCAACTGGGATTCCAAACTATGCATCAAAATTCTATATCCACCAAACTTTTTCATTTTCCAATTGTTGACCTCAGTAAATCAGCACACACAGCATCTTATCAACATAAAGTAAGATATCTTCTTCATTCGTGAAGAAAACGGTATAGTAGTAAACTTTTAATACAAAAACAAAACTTGTCAGCTACTGTTTGCGGTAAATATAATAGGATTCCAACTATATAATTAATCAAGGCAATCCTATTGAAATAACCATACCACAAAATATTGATATTACTACTAACATAACGGAAAGTTCACCCACCAGAACAAAGAAATGTGATACCTAAACATGAAGAACGCACAAGAAAACTTCGTAAAAAATAAACAAGCAAACAGAACAACTTCATTCTAGCCAGATTCTTCAGAAAAAATTTCGCAGTTCATATATACTGATTCAAACTTAAGCCAAAACCAATTTTCCTACTCACATCGACATCAGAGAAGGAAACCTCTGTCGTTCTCGTCTGCAGTTCTGATTTTTTGGTCGACTCAAGTGCAGTGTTTCGATTTAAGTCTTTCGACCCCTCTATTTCCTTTCGATACTGGTTGGGTTTTCTCTATTTCGCTAGATTTCTGACAATTTTCGCACTCTCAAGTGTTCTTTTTGTCTCGGCACATCTCTCTTGTTTTTTGGTTTCGAAAATCTGACTGTAAAAACCCTAACTCCCTTTTTTACTTTTGCAGAACTCGGCGCCTTTTTCTCAGTTTTACCTCTCAGGTGTGCATTTGATTACATGCTGTATTTTATTAAGGGTATCAAGGACTTTTCCTTTTTTTTAAGGGCAACGTTGTAATTTGATAATTTCTTATATTTTTAAGGTGTATCGAAGATAGAGATGCGGTAGGAAAAATGTAATCCTGAAGTTTGTCCCACCCACTCCATCAACTTTGAAACGTGATTTCTTATAGGATAATTTATATTTAATAACTATTTGGAAACATAGTTTATGCATTCGAATGAGGAAAGATGACGTGAACATTATCCATAACCCATTGACAAATACGACGAGAATCCTTATCAAGACAGTCTCAAATCGGATTTGTCTCTCGACTTAGGAAATTAGCGAATTTGGAGCAAAACTCGGAGGGGATACGAACAGGACGATGGTTCTTGTCGAGCCAAACTGCTGTTGCTTTCTCCTCAAGAACAGGCTGCATCAAGAAATTCAAATCATGAGAGAAACTAAATAAACAAACGAAAAAATCTTTAAAAGGAACAATGGATACAATTCCCAACCTCAAGATTTGGTAATTTAAAGATGAAATCATGGAAGTAAACGCGTGCAATAGACGATCCAGATATCTTCATTTTCATTAGGAATTCGTCTCCACTCTGGCGAAAAGAAGAAGAAAACATTGTTATTTGAAGAAGAAGAAGAAGAAGAAGAAGAAGAAGAAGAAGAAGAAGAAGAAGAAGAAGAAGACATACACGTAAAGGGGAAAGGAATTTCATTGACAGCTCTGAAAGCGCCAAGGTTTCGCCACTGCGGACTACTGAGTCAACATTGATACCAATACTCTCGAGAAGCTCAACTCGACCTTCAAAGGGAGGGAGACAAGTAAATGTATGTCTTGGAAAAACCAATTAGCTATTTGGGTTTCCACAATTAGCTTTCGGATTTAGAGTTAGTTTTCGAAAACAAGATTTTAATTTATAATGGTCTTACCTCAATCGTTGAATCTCTAAAGTCATCTTGAATGATGAGTAATTATGTATTTTAATATCATGACTAATTACTAAAAAAATTTAAATGCATAAGGAAAGCTATATATATTCATATCAATTGTAATCTTCCATAAATGTTTCTTTCCTTAGAAGCTAGGTTTAAACATCCGTTGCATCTGATGAATAACAGAGTGAATATTTGAGCCGCATAAACCCATCTCATAGTGTGTTTATAAAATGTGTAATGTAACTTAAAATTTTAAAATAAACTATTCCTACAAATTTGGAAGAAGAAAGCCGAAATTTCTGTTAACTTTTTCTCGGTAAATGTTTACCCATTTTTTTTAATCAATATTATCGTGAACAAGATGGAGTTAGAAATAAATAAATTAGGGTTAAATTTTTTCCAAAGTCTATGAAATAGTTACGTAGTTATTAATTTCAATGATTATTAAAAAATATCATTTTTATATATTTGTGTGCTTCCAGTAATCATAACTCTTTAGAAATATAGTTATAATAAGGAAAAAAACCCTAAAAATTCCTAAACTTATATTTTGGAGTAATATTAATTCCTAAACTTGTAGAGGTGTCTATTAATTCCCAAACTTGCAAAATTGAACACGTTAAATCCTGAACTTGTTAAACGGTTCCATAATCGTCCATAGCGTTATTTGGTCAAAAAAACGAGTTGACTGATCCGACGTGGCGCTGACGTGGCAGTAATTTTCTGAGTTGGCTTGCCACGTCGGATCGGTCAACTTCTTTTCTTGACCAAATAATGCTATAGACGATTATGGAACCGTTTAACAAGTTCAGGATTTAACGTGTTCAATTTTGCAAGTTTGGGAATTAATAGGCACCTCTACAAGTTTAGGAATTAATATTACTCCAAAATACAATTCAAAATTTTTTAGGATTTTTGTAAATAAAGTATGATTATTTTTTAATTTCTAAATTGATTATGAATTGTTTTAAAAAAATATATTAAAAAAGATATTTCTAAATTAAATGTATTTTTTCCAAATATCCTTTTTAATATATTTTTCTAAAATAATTAATAATCAATTTAGATTTTAAATATTTGATAGAAAGAATACCATTATTAGATTATTTTCTCTATAACAAAATATTGTTATTATTATGATAAAATCTGGACCTAAAGTTATATAGCTAAAGTTGTTATATGTATAACCAATTTAGAAATTAAAAGATAGTCATACTTTATTTACAAAAATTTTAAAAATTTCTAAACTTATATTTTGGAGTAATATTAATTCCTAAACTTGTAGAGGTGCCTATTAATTTCCAAACTTGCAAAATTGAACACGTTAAATCATGAACTTGTTAAACGGTTCCATAATCATCCATAGCGTTATTTGGTCAAAAAAACGAGTTGACCGATCCGACGTGGCATGTGACGTGGCGAGCCAACTCAGAAAATTACCGCCACGTCATATGCCACGTCGGATCGGTCAACTCTTTTTTTTGACCAAATAACACTATGGATGATTATGGAACCGTTTAACAAGTTCAAGATTTAACGTGTTCAATTTTACAAGTTTGGGAATTAATAGGCACCTCTACAAGTTTAGAAATTAATATGACTCCAAAATACAAGTTCATGAATTTTTAGGGTTTTTTCCCTTATAATAATGAATAGTTATATATAAAGGTTCATAAACTTTAATGATAATATCTATCTATATATATAGGGTGGGCCTATTTGTTATGGGGTGGAGTCATGTGCTCGTTTTGATTAATTAAAATTTTTATATTTTTTATAGAATTTATAAAATTTTATATATAATTATTAAGAGAAAATAGCATATAAATACCTAAATTTTTATGAAAATTCCACATAAATACCTAATGTAACGACCCGAGGTCGCTATGGAATGATAGAGCTGTCCCCACACATCAACACGGGACCTTTTAGCGTATTTTGTCCTCACTCGCACACATCCCGGAAAGTACTTCCCAGGAGATCACCCATCCTAAGACTACTCAAGAGCCAGCACGTTTAACTTTGGAGTTCTCTCGAGATGGGCAACCGAAAAGGTAAATGCATCTTGTTGCTATGAGTAGCTCAATTAATTCCTTTAAGTTATCTTAGACTGTATAGTCTCATACCTACACAGCCCTCGTATCCCTCTCATTCCGGTGCGTCCGATTCATCCCTGTACCCCCTACCCAGAAGCTCGTCAGGAGCCATCCATTGTCCATGCCTCTCGTACCGGCGATCACTCCTCGCCCTCCTACGGTATCCTGGGCTGTCACAGGCCCACCAGCTTCCGTCTGGTTCGTCCTCGAACCACACCGTACTGGGAGAGAACCGGCTCTGATACCATTTGTAACGACCCGATGCCGCTACGGAATGATAGAGTTGTCCCCACACACCAACACATGACCTTTTAGCGTGTTTTGTCCTCACTCGCACACATCCCGGAAAGTACTTCCCAGGAGGTCACCCATCCTAAGACTACTCCAGAG
>NW_010965655.1:110862-144265 GCF_000463585.1 Tarenaya hassleriana
CATCTTGTTGCTATGAGTAGCTCAATTAATTCCTTTAAGTTATCTTAGACTGTATAGTCCCATACCTACACAGCCCTCGTATCCCTCTCATTCTGGTGCGTCCGATTCATCCCTGTACCCCTACCCAGAAGCTCGTCAGGAGCCATCCATTGTCCATGCCTCTCGTACCGGCGATCACTCCTCGCCCTCCTACGGTATCCTGGGCTGTCACAAGCCCACCAGCTTCCGCCTGGTTCATCCTCGAACCATACCGTACTGGGAGAGAACAGGCTCTAATACCATTTGTAACGACCCGAGGCCGCTACGGAATGATAGAGTTGTCCCCACACACCAACACATGACCTTTTAGCGTGTTTTGTCCTCACTCGCACACATCCCGGAAAGTACTTCCCAGGAGGTCACCCATCCTAAGACTACTCCAGAGACAGCACGCTTAACTTTGGAGTTCTCTCGAGATGGGCAACTGAAAAGGTAGATACATCTTGTTGCTATGAGTAGCTCAATTAATTCCTTTAAGTTATCTTAGACTGTATAGTCCCATACCTACACAGCCCTCGTATCCCTCTCATTCTGGTGCGTCCGATTCATCCCTGTACCCCTACCCAGAAGCTCGTCAGGAGCCATCCATTGTCCATGCCTCTCGTACCGGCGATCACTCCTCGCCCTCCTACGGTATCCTGGGCTGTCACACCTAAACTATAAAACTTCTATATAAATACTTGAACTTTTAAAAATTTTATATAAATACCTAGACTTTTGAAAAATTTTCTAAATAAATACAAATTTCAGGTATTTTTCAAATAAAAATAGGTGATGTTATTAACGGATTTTGGATTTATTTGTGAGTTTTTCAGAAATTTAGGTATTTATTTAGGATTTTAGAAAATTTTAGATACTTATATAGAAATTTTTTAACTTTGGAGTTCTCTCGAGATGGGCAACTGAAAAGGTAGATGCATCTTGTTGCTATGAGTAGCTCAATTAATTCCTTTAAGTTATCTTAGACTGTATAGTCCCATACCTACACAGCCCTCAGATCCCTCTCATTTCGGTGCGTCTGATTCATCCCTATACCCCCTACCCAGAAGCTCGTCAGGAGCCGTCCATTGTTCATGCCTCTCGCACCGGCGATCACTCCCCGCCCTCCTACGGTATCCTGGGCTGTCACACCTAAACTATAAAACTTCTATATAAATACTTGAACTTTTAAAAATTTTATATAAATACCTAGACTAGATCCCTCTCATTTCGGTGCGTCTGATTCATCCCTATACCCCCTACCCAGAAGCTCGTCAGGAGCCGTCCATTGTTCATGCCTCTCGCACCGGCGATCACTCCCCGCCCTCCTACGGTATCCTGGGCTGTCACACCTAAACTATAAAACTTCTATATAAATACTTGAACTTTTAAAAATTTTATATAAATACCTAGACTTTTGAAAAATTTTCTAAATAAATACAAATTTCAGGTATTTTTCAAATAAAAATAGGTGATGTTATTAACGGATTTTGGATTTATTTGTGAGTTTTTCAGAAATTTAGGTATTTATTTAGGATTTTAGAAAATTTTAGATACTTATATAGAAATTTTATAGTTCGGTATTGATGACATCGATTTTTGGCGTTATTTTTCTATGGTTTTAGTTACATTTCACCTCTCTTTTCCGTACACATTTAGCACTTAGGCTGTATTTTATGTACGAATACCGTTTTCTTTACTCTTTGATATAATTTCAGGAATATTTACGTAATTGGACGAAAACGGAGCTAAAACGGTGTTTTCGGAGCTTAAATGGACCAAGTGAACTTGTCACGTGCGAGAAACGGACTTCGAAGTGGAAAGGAAGAATCTCGATGTTAAGAACATCGATATCGACGTTATATAACATCGATATCAACGTTCCTCAACGTCAATATCGACGTTTCCAGCCACCTCGAGATCAAATTTTCAGATTTTCCGATCTAGATGTTCCACAACATCGACATCGATGTTCGCATACCTCGAGATCTGAGCAGTTCAGATATCGACCTTCCACAACATCGACGTTCCTATACATCGAGATCTCCACATTTGGGAAGAATATCGATGTTGGACAACATCGATATCGATGTTTCCAACATCGATATTTCGAGATTTCTATAAAAATGACCGTATGGATCAGAGAGAGGGGTTCGTACATTTTCACATTTTTCAAAACTTTCATTTGTACTTCGGTTACTCAGCGTTTGGGGAACGAATTGGAGTGGAGATTGCTACATTTCATTGTTCAAGGATTGATTCTTTACACTATAAGTTTTCTACTCTTTTTTTTTCTATTGAAATATTGTATGAATCCATGTCTACTTTGCTTTCTCCCATAATGTGTGAGTAGTCTACTTGCTGTAGGCTAGGGAATCTAGCCATGTTACGGAATGATCAATGTGCTTAAACGATTGATGCATGTCTAGATTAGATCCGGTTTTATGAATTGAACGTAATGTTTTCTTAGGATTGATCACCCCATAGAACTAAACTTGGGTTAGTTAATTGCAAAGGAATTTGGATTAATTAATACCAGAATTCGTTTATAGGATAGGTTCAATTATTAATTTTAAACGCATAGGTGGGACTTGATAAGGAATTCTTAATTTGTCCTAGGAACAATGATAGCGGACGCTAATGCTTCTAATGTAGACCTAAAGATGTAGAAACTGATAGGAAAGCGTTAGTTAGAGAGCGATGATCTCTGACTCTGACGCGTTCTAGAATAGAGGCTAGAGTTTCCCGAATCGACCTTAGACTGCAAACCAATCCATATCTATTTAGATGTTCCGTAGCATCGGTGAACCCTCGAACCTACAATGCCTTTATTTATAGTTTTTTCCAACCAACCATCCAACTATTTTACTCTCGACCTTCGCTAGAATCACCATCGACACCATCATCCCTCGATCCCTGTGTTCGACCCTGGTACTACATCGAATCCATACTCTTGCGGAATCAGCTTAGTCTAAATATTTATTATTTGACCATCCACTCACCTAGATTGGCACGATCAGGTATTTATCTGGGATTTTTGTAAAAGATTAGGTATTTATATGCGATTTTCCCTAAACGATCTCGTGTTAAAATTAAAGCTTAACCCTATAAAATTTTGTTTGCGATCTCCACTTTTTTTTCTCTTTTTTTTTCTCACTTTTCTCTCATCGCTAGAGATTACACTCTACTCTCTTTTTCTTTAATCCGTTTGTCTTCTATTTTTTTTTTATCATTTCTCTCACACGTAGAAGTTCTCCAAAAAAAATTAAGTAAATCTAATATAGTACATTTCAAGATATTCAATCATAATCAAATAAAAAAAATTAAGAGCAGTAAAGGTAATGGTATGTAAGTGTTATAAGTTTTATTTTAAGTAATTTTTATTATTTTTTAGAAAAAACTCATATAAATATCCCAAATTTAAAAAAAATATACCTAAAATTTTAATTTGTTCTAATTGATAATTCAAATATTAAAATATTTCAAATTTATATCTCAAATATTAAAAATGTTCCAAATGTATATTCTAACTTACGAAATCGATGTCAATTATTAACTTCGACCCCAATAATGATGTATTAATTAGAGGATAATTTCCGACATAAAAAACGAATCGTAATTGTAAATTGCTCTTGATTTCGTGAGTTAATATATTAATTAGAATATTTTAACATTTTAGATATCAATTTAGAATAGTTTAGTACTTGTGATATCAATTAGATCAAATTGAAAAGTTTGTGTATTTATATGAGATTTTTTCTTTATTTTTTGTTCATTTATTCCTATGTTTTTATCGTACTTATAAATTTGATGTTCTATATATTTATTTAATATTGTGTTTGATTTGACAAAAAAAATGAATAAACTAATTTCTAAAAAAACAAAATTTATCGATATCTCAAGATAATGAACAAATTTCATCCAACAATGTTATGTATAGGTTAAGAACGAAGAATAATATAATTTAGTTGTATAATGTAAAAAATTTTGCAATAAAATATTTTTATTAGTTTTTTAAATTTTATACATACGTTAGTACTTTCGCTCAATTATAATTTTTTTATACGTGTGTGCGTGATTTATATGAAAATTAATGAACCCACATAATTTTTAAGAATACCCATTCGTACATATGAATACAAACATTTTTGGTATTCAAAAATAAAAGAAAAAAATGACGTTTTTTATGAATAAACTATTTAGTTTTTACAAAATCGGAAATTTTTATATGATGTTTATTAAAAAGATAAATTAATCAGCTGAGATTTTATTATATTCGAAAAAGTATATTTTGATAATCCGAGTAAAAATAATATCACTTATGATTATATACCTTAAAATTATATTTGGTTTACGTAAACTTCACCGTTTGTTATACTTCAGTGTTTTTTTTTGGTAAAATTGTTTCAAGTGGGTTCGAACTCGGGTGAGGAGACTGTCCCTTCTCACCTTACCATTCTGTCACCCCACGCTTGTCATCGGTGTGTTTTTAATATTAAGGGAGATTCACATATTAAATATTGAACTTTAACCAAATTTTCAAATTAAATACTCAACTATCTCATTTCCAAATTAAATATTCAATTATATTTAAACTGATAAATAAAACCAAAATTTTCAAATTTTAACATATATCTAAGGGATAATCCCAAAAAAACCATCTACTTTTTTTTTCGTCGCAATTTAAACCCTATACTTTTTGTTATCCAAAAAACCCTATACTTTTCAAAATTTTAAAAATTATACACATTCATATACACATATTAATTATTATAAGCACAAAATTAATTACACATTTATTTTCCACAAAAGTAATTACACATTTATTTTATATATTTATATGTATATATATGTTATATATATATATGTGTGATATATGTATTTTTTTCTAAAAATTATTATATATATAAAAAACTATTTTCTAAGAA
Organism: Tarenaya hassleriana; assembly: GCF_000463585.1. Lineage (NCBI taxonomy): Eukaryota > Viridiplantae > Streptophyta > Magnoliopsida > Brassicales > Cleomaceae > Tarenaya > Tarenaya hassleriana. Next base: position 115,809 of record NW_010965655.1, read on the forward strand.
CATGTTGTTTTGGACAATTGAACATATAAAAACATGTTCTTCGAAAATAGTTTCTTATATATAAAACAATATACAAATAATAAATAGTTTTTTATATATATAATGATTTTTAGGAAAAAATACATATATATAAAACATATATATACATATAAATATATAAAATAAATGTGTAATTAATTTTGTGCTTATAATAATTAATATGTGTATATGAATGTGCATAATTTTTAAATTTTTGAAAAGTATAGGGTTTTTTGGATAAAAAAAGTATAGGGTTTAAATTGCGATGAAAAAAAGTACAGGTTTTTTTTTAGGATTATCCCTTAGATATATGTTAAAATTTGAAAAGTTTGGTTTTTATTTGTCAGTTTAAATATAGTTGAGTATTTAATTTGGAAATGAGATAATTGAGTATTTAATTTAAAAATTTGGTTAAAGTTCAATATTTAATATGTGAATCTCCCTAATAATTAATATGTGTATATGAATGTGTATAATTTTTAAAATTTTGAAAAGTATAGGGTTTTTGGATAAAAAAAGTATAAGGTTTAAATTGCGACAGAAAAAAAGTACAGGGTTTTTTTGGGATTATCCCTTAGATATATGTTAAAATTTGAAAAGTTTGGTTTTTATTTGTCAGTTTAAATATAGTTGAGTATTTAATTTGGACATGAGATAGTTGATTATTTAATTTGAAAATTTGGTTAAAGTTCAATATTTAATATGTGAATCTCCCTAATATTAAAAGTATAAGCATTTTCTTTGTTAAAAAAAAATGTCGAGAAGAAAACAATTTTGGGAATCAAGATATTGTTCCACAAGTAACAATTACTTTTATGATATGAATCGAGTTTCTCCTAAAATTACATAGAACCAATGTTTTTAGATTTTGTTTCTATTTTCCATGCATTGAAACCATGACGTCAAGATACGAATGTAAATAATTTTAACAGAAAATGTCAATAACAAACAATAGCGAAAAACTAAAACACTTAATCGATATACAACGGAAAAAAAAATACTAACCTTGTTGGCAGTAGTTCGCATAAACAGCGTTGTTCACAACACCAAACTGATCGACTTCATAATCTCGAACTTTGAGTACAATCTCATAGAAATCACTCATTTTGCCATTGGAGTTTGAATCATATAGCGACTGCTCTCTGAAACACAATTTGAAAACACATATAAAAGTGAAGATCAAAGTATATATATAATCCAAATTTGGGTAGTATAAGTGAAACGGGACGCAAAACGTCTGTCCCATCATGAGTTCGAACTTTAAGTTTGGAAAGAAAACGTATAATCCAAATCACATGATTGATTTACGACCCAAGGATTAGCCTATGCTTTGGTTTAGGATACTCGGTTACCCAAAAAACAAGTATATATATATGTATCTGTATGTATGTATATGGTGAAGTAGAAATGCTACCCTTTGCCTCCTCTACGTCGACCAATAGAAGCGAGAGGCTTCACCCTCCGGAGAAGAGTAGGTGGTCGCCGAAAAAATGGATAGACTGGCGGTGGGGAGAGGAGTGAAGGTGGAGGCGCCGTGCATTGCGGAGGAGGACCAGTTGCGTGCAGCATTCCTATTCTTTTCTTTGATGTGAATGCCCTAATTAAGAACTTGTTTGTGTTCCTTTGGTTGTGTATTGTGGGGTTTAAATAGAAGGGTTTCCTTGGGCTTCTGTTGTTCCATTGCACGAAGAAAGTGATAACTTAATTTATCTTGTTATGTAAAATTGTTTCTCATTTTTGACGTGTAATAAACTATTACAACTGAAATATGAAACTATTACAACTGAATTTATCTGAATTTATCTGAAATATGAATCGCTTTCGGTTTTTATTAAAAAAATTTAGATTGTCTTAAAAAAGTTTTGGTTTTTCAGAAATTTTATAAAGTTCGGTTCCATTTTGAAAAATTTAGTTCTACAAAAAACATACCGTTCGAAAAATTTTGAATGGTATGGTTTATAAAAAATAACAAAATTCCACCGATTACAACTACACGTAATATTATTTTTTCATGAAAAATAATAATACCAAAACAATTCTCAAAAAAGTTTTGTATTCATATTTGCCGACGTTTCAAGACTTTCACAATCGAAATAACATCACAAAAAACGTGAACATAATTAATTCCATATGATGATATCACATATCATAGAAGCTTCTGAGTTTAATTCTCTTACCCAGAAAGTCCACCGATTGCCTAATCCTTTCTCAATAGAGGACATTTCGATAGGGGTGGATATGGAACGGGTACCCTAAGTTTTTGGAGTATTCGGACTTCGTCTTCGTCTTCGCGGGTTTTAAGAAAACACTATCTCATTTTCGTTTTCATAAAGTTCGGGTACCCCAAGAACTCAGGGTACCGCTGAATTTGATTATCCGAGGGTATCCGGACCCGTCTAATTCCTTAAAAAATGTTGATTATTGTTGACTTTAAGGATATTTTAGTAATTTAATATAAACATATTTTAATAATTATTATAAATCTATTAAAATATCAGGGATATAATCGTCATTTTGTTCGTATCCGGATATCTGAGGGTATCCGTCGCCGTTCAAACAAAATCCGGACTCGAACACGCAATCCAGATTTTTGGCTTCATCAAATCCGTTTTCGTCTTCGTTACATAGAAGGTACCCGTGTTCCAAGTACCTGTGAGATCGGGTACCCGAAAACCCACATATTTCAAGTACCCACGTCCACCCCTACCTTTCAGGAGATTATAAACACGGCAATGTATTAAAATAAAAATAAAGATACAAATATTAAAATAAATTTAAAATTATTAAAATAATAATTAAAAAATAATTAATATATTTAAAATAATAAAAATATTTAAAATTGATAAAAAAAAATTAAAATAATTAAAAAAATAAAAATAATTTTTTTTCTAGTTAGGAGTAAGTTCGGCTCGTAACGAGTTGATTCATTCGGTCTATTTTTTTTCGAACTCAAATTTTTTAGTCTAGATCGAAAAAACATAGATTGGCTCACGAGGTACCTCGCGATACGAGTTCATTTTAACATTCCTAATGTGTGACAGTTGTATGATTTTCTTTGTTACGATAGTATCCTATAGGGGTGGGCACGTATCAGATATCCATGATTTTTGAGATATCCGTATCCGTATCCGATCCGCACAAATACTCGATTTTATTATCCGTATCCGATCCGTAATTTACGGATATCCAAAATTTCGGATATCCGTAAATATCGCGGATATTTACGAATATCCGTATCCGACATAAAATTTATAAAAATTAAATTCAAATTGAAATAACAATTTTAAATATAAAAAAAATATATAAATTATTTAATATAAATGTTATTCACAATTTAAATTCATTTCATAATTTAAATATTTTAAATCAATTCAATTACAAATATAATCATAATCTATTGTATACAAATATATTGAAAGTTCAAAATTCAAAAATTAAACATAATAAAATTTAATATTCAAAAGATTAAATATTCTAAATCTCAATATATACAAAATATTTCTTGAATATATATATAAAATATGTAAGTATAAAGTATTTTAAATTTTTATAGCAAATTATTTTTATATTTAATAATATTATTAATTAGTACGGATCTGATCGGATCGGATATGTCGGATAATTCGAATTTGATATCCGTATCCGATCCGTATCCGACAAATATTTCAAAATAAATATCCGTATCCGATCCGTAAACTCCGGATATCCGAATTTTCGATTCAGATACGGATCGGATAACGGATCGGTTCGATTTTTTCGAATATTATGTCTATGCCTAGTCTAAATGATAGATGGAAAACTAATAAAGTGGTCAATAAACACCAAGATGGTTGCATTTCCATTACCTACACGTGGGAAAAAAAATATGATAGACTAAAAAAATCTCAATCTATAAATAAATATGTATATATATATATATATATGAAAAATAATTTTATGAATATTAGTTTAAAATATATATATACCTGGTCAATAATTAAAAGCTTTGAAGGGGTTCAATGATCGACCATAACAAGGAAGCTAAAGGCCATTAAATCGATTATTTTTCAATGGGTGCCTAACCTACCCTCTGATCTAATCTTCACCCACCCATAATAATAATAATAATAATAATAATAATAATAATAATAATAATAATAATAATAATAATATTCAATCTATAATACACATAGTTGGTTCCATTTGAATTTTATTGTAACCAAGGTTTTTTATTGGATCAATATTTAAGGAATAAATAAATTTCTTTGATTTAACTTTTTTTTTTCTAAAATCCATATAGTCCATTTAAAACTTGAAAACACGTAAAGGTGCAAGAGGAATTTCATTGGCTTGGCCATTGCGACTACATCATCACAGTTGGTAAAAACAAATGTCAGCATGCAAGAAGATGAATATTGCGCAAGATGAAACAAATAAAAGTTGAATATTCGACAAAAACAATGGAGACAGCTGCAAAAGACTATATAAAGAGGAGCAATCTCAACCGAAGAGTTTGGCGAGACTTGTGCTAAAGAAAGAGTAGAGAGTAAAATTGGTGAGATATATATACATATATATATATATATATAGAAAACACGGGTGAGAGTCACTTGTAAGCGCGTGAGTTGTATTTGAAGGAAATATTCAAATAACAGACAAACCGTTCAAAAAACCTAAAAATATTTAGGATTATATAGGATATGCGCGACACACAAAATGTCTATACTGATGGAATATCTTGTGGTATGAGTTTTATCCCGGGGAGTGAAATAGGGAGAGTTGAATGCTAAGTGAAAGAAATTGAAAGTCTATTTAACTTGTACCAAAGAAATAGAATCAGTTTTATTGCCGTGTGAGTATATATTTTTACACCTTTACTACAAAGGGTTTTACATTGGTAAGGAATATGAGTTGGTTGATGCGAGATCTTGAAATATATATAATTACATCTCGATCTCACAAGACCGAGATCGGATAGTCCAATCGAAAATCCAAAAGAATGAAACCAAAAGTCGGGTATGTCGGAAAACTCGAATGACCGACCTGCGTTCCACCCTCAATCCACGACATGGAAGGCTTTTAGTTTAACAAGTATGGTCTAACATCAAAACTTTGAACGTTTTTCATTTAAATTCTCAATAGAAATTATAATACTCCATGTATTAAAGATTGTAAACGAACCATCACAACAATACGTGCATCTACGGTTTTCTTTATACTGTATTAAGATTCCGTAACGGCTATGTATACGACCGACTTCATCACGTAAATATGTCATGAATCATTTTTTAAAGCCTCTCTCACTTAAATACGTGCATTCAGTGAGATTACCGAATCCGACATATTTTCCCTTACACACCCAAATTCATTTCCTAAACCAAAAAGATCATTTCCTAAATATGACTTCTATTCACTGAATTTATGGATTCTTTGTTAACTGAATCTATGGATTCTTTCCCTTTCCTGTTTCATCATCTATCAAAACGTATACTTTGAAAACAAAACAAATAAGAACCCGAATATCTGATACCTAATTCTATCCACCAAAATAGATTTCAAGAACTGAAAATGGCTAACCATAGAGTGTTCTGTGCAGTGATCATCTCTGCTTGGCTTCTTCATATGGCGCCGATCATCGACGCCTGGGGAAAAGAGGGTCACACCATCATCTGCAAAATCGCTCAGGTATCTGAAAATAGATTTCAATACGCATTTCCTATGTCTTCATCCATCTGTTTCAATACCGTTGTTGGGTTTATAGACAACTAAGTTTATAATAACAATAAGGAGAAGGGATTTGTCAAAACAGGCCAGATTAAGTGACACTGCAGCAAGTGCAGTGAAGGAACTTTTACCTAAGTCTGCAGAAGGAGATCTGTCAAGCTTTTGTCTTTGGGCAGACAAAATCAAGTTCAGATACCGCTGGTCTTCACCTCTTCATTACCTCAATACTCCTGATTCCTGTTCTTACAAATACAGTAGTAAGATTAATGTGAAATACTCGAAAAATATTCGAATAAATAGTGAAAAAAAATTCCCAGGTTCTTATTATGTGTTTCATTCTGGTTTTTTGGGGAAGGGGACTGTAAGGATGAAGATGGAGAGAGAGGAAGATGCGTTGCAGGGGCTATCAACAATTACACAACACAGCTCCTTAGCTACAATGCTGAATCTTCATCTAAATCAGAATGTAAATATAGTCTTTTGTCTCTCCCCACCTTTTTTTTTTCATGAATTTCCCTCTTTTTCTTCTTCTTTTTCTTCCTCTCTTTCGATGTCAAGTTTTTTTCTTGTCTCCTATATTTTGTCATCAGACAACTTAACAGAGTCACTGCTCTTCCTGTCCCATTTCATGGGAGACATCCATCAGGTATAGTTATGAAAAGAGCATTTGGCCTTTAACCTCGGAACGTGTAAATATGTATGTATAAGCATAGTTGTGAATTGCAGCCTCTGCATACGGCATTTGCTTCAGACAAAGGAGGAAACACCATTGATGTTCACTGGTATCGGAGAAAAGAAAGCCTTCACCATGTAAGAAAAAAGTTAAATACCAAATGCATACGCAGAACATCAATCAATACGCGTTATACACTGATTGAGTGTGCTGGAATCATACAGATTTGGGATGTCAACATTATCGAGACAGCTGAAGAAAATTTATACGATTCAAACGTAGAAGAAATGATCGATGCAATTCAAAAGAATATCACGGTATTTATGCATCATGTTATCCTAGGTTCTAAACATGTCTGCTATCACACTCTCTAACTAGTTGATCAATGAAAATTGCAGACAGAATGGGCAAATCAAGTCAAGAGATGGGAGCGCTGCTCAAAGAAGACAGCATGTCCAGACATGTAAGTTGAAATCAGAGAAATGTGTTACCTATGAATAGAAGTGATTGTTCACCAACTCAGCAAGAAAATTATCTTTACCGTTCACTTGTTCTTTGCTGCAACTTCATGCAGCTATGCATCTGAAGGCATTAAAGCAGCCTGTGACTGGGCATACAAAGGTGTGACTGAGGGAGAAACACTAGAAGGTAAGCTAGCAACCCAATCAGTAATGTGATGAATCGTATTTGTCCCCCTTGTTTTTTCTTTAATAGACATGAAAAAATCATCTAACAAACAGACAATGTTTCATTCACAGATGAATACTTCTACTCACGCCTTCCAATTGTCAATCTGCGCTTAGCTCAGGCAGCGGTGAGACTGGCAGCTACGTTGAACAGGATTTTCGGTTAACACAAAATCCGTAAGAACCTATTTGTTCTTGATCCTTGTATGCACAAACGCAGAACCCACATTTATGAAATAAAAAGTTATTATCACCATCAAATTCATGCCTGCATTACAGAGTGAAAATCAAAACACCAGAGCAAAACAAAATCCCAACTGAACAAACAAATTAATATCGCGACCACTCCCACAAAGTACAAGTATCATAAAGTACTAAACATATTAAGCATTTTCACTTTACGATAGAGAAAGATACACACACATAGCGATGCCTGGCATTGTAGATCTGGCAAGAGCCAATTTCCTCAGGCTGGGTTCCTCACAACAAGAACTGGGCACTTTGCATTGTTCACACAGTAATTACTGACACTTCCTAGAAAAGTCCTGTTCAGCATAAAGATCAAGTGTTATTTTTGAGAATTGAACGTTAAACACCCAACGTTTCACAACATTACATACCTCTGTATTGCCCCACGTCCATGGCTTCCAACTACAAGCAAATCGATACCAAGCTTCTCCACAGCTTCACATATCTGCTCTTTGGGATTTCCGGTTTCCATTACTGTCCGTGGAGTAACCTGACACCACCAAACTTAACTATGAAATGCAAGACCCAACAAGAAAAATATATCCCAAGCATGAATTCTCGACTTTAAATGCCAGATACATCATGTAACCCACTACTGTCCCAACTCTTATTGACAGATACATTGGAAACTTATCATATCAGAATAAGAAGCTAGCAGATTACACAAAAAATGAAGGAGACAAGCGCATACCCCGTGCTCGGCACATATTTTTTTCCCTTCTTCCAGTCGATTCAATCCAGCGTTCTTATGATTCTCTTGCATTGAGTTTATCAGCTCTATCGCTGCAACAACGCAGGAAAAAAACGCAAAGTTACTTTCGAGAAACCTTTACAGTTTCGAATTTTCAATATTCAAAGAACAACGGATTTTAATCACTGGAATTCGTATCCCAAGGGCTGAATATTAATCGAATCGATTCCTTCGATGTCAATGCCCATGAAACCAATCAGGTAACAAAAAGAATCAGAACAAAGAAGATCAAGAAGACGGTACTGACGAGCGGCGCCATAGGAGGAAGCATAGACATAGCTGAGCTCGAGGGGAGGTTGAGCAGTGAAGACGATGATCTCGGAATCCAAAATGGAATCCTTGAGATACTCGAGAGTCCATGAGAGAGCGCGTTTGCTGCAATCGCTCTCGTCAATCGCCACCATGACTTTCTTCATCTTCTTCGTCAAGCCTTTTTCTTCTTCCATGTTTTTTTTTTTTTTGGATTTGATCTCTAAAGGAAGAAACACGTCGTGATAAGAGCGCGTGACGTGTCATTTTACGTGGAACCCACCAGCTTCTACAAGAATTATAGGCCCGGTCCATGGCCCGGTTTAATGGCCCTCCTCCCAATCATGCGGTTCGATCTAACCCGTTTTAGATAATTTGAGATTAAAATAAAAATAAAATTACGACATAATTTAAAATTTTATACAATCATGCGTTTCGATCTATGGTCAATCGGTAAAATGTTCCAAAAAATAGGATGTTTTTGTAAAGTATTTAAAAAAACCTGTGATATTTATAAAATATTTTTTTTTCCCAATTTTGTCTTTGAACAATGAAAGGTCATATCAACAAAAACGTCTGTCAACCCCATTTAATTCTTTCTCTAAAAAACAAAATTCAAAACCTTTTTTCATGAAATAGCTTTGAGAAGACGATTTTTAGGGCCAAAGTTACGAATTTTCGTGATTTCATTGCATTTTGTTGATTACCTATAAAGGTATGTTTCTTGTTATTTACTTATGTAAATTTGACAAGTAGTTCTATTGGATGTATTACACCTCGATGGATGGCGGTATTACTGACTCTCTTTTTCAGAAGTTTCGGATGTCTTCAACCTAGAAAAAAACTTTTTTTGAGTGGACAAGAATCTGGTCTTCGGAAAAATATGAATGATGTGTAAATTTAGAACTTGAGTGAAAGAGTGAGGAGTAATATGAGTGATGAGGAATGTGATGCATTGAAGCTATTGTATTTGGATTCTTACTCATATTATTTTACAACAGATTCAATGTATCAAAGATTGTCCACTACATGATGGCTCGACAGATTATAACAAAAAAGAAGTACGAGCTGTGGTTTATGCTTGACAGTCAATCTGTTATATTTTCTCTGGTAGAGTTTAGGAAAATGACTAGAATGTTGTGCCACAAGGATTTGGAGAGCAGAATAACAAAGGGTGAGGACCAAGATCGTTTTGCTGAATTTACCAAAAAGAATGTGTCGTTGACAGATTTAAATAGAAATACTCCATCAATACAAAGATAGTTGGAATGTGGATGATTACAGAAATGATTACACTATTTGATGTTTACTGTTGGGATATTACTACCGAAGAAGAGAAAGAAAATTAAGAAAAATTATCTCTAGTTGATCAACAACTTGGTCGAGTTTGAAGTATTGAACTATGGTAGGAAGTCATTTTTGTAATTGGTGCAGCCAATAAACGAAGGTATGATTACACATATGACCAAAAACTATTGCAAGGTCCATGGATTTACCATCGACCTCTAACTCTAGGCCATGGATACTATCTGATAATTTAGGGGTTTGTGTTCACAGATTGAACTTGCATTGGAACCACGTTGCGGTAAATGGATAATTATGCAAAGATGACTGTCAACAATATTGTCAGGGAAGTAGAAAGATTAGGATCTAAACACAATAGAAATTAAATTCATAATTTATTAATCCTAGAATAGGAAAACACTAAGCACCATACACATATGAAATAATAAACAAAACGAATAATAAAAATATCAAAGAGAGATACTAACCTTAAACGACAAGACCAGACCAAATGGTAGTGACAGAACACCACTGAAAGACGTCCAAAAGGCAACACTCTCTACGGCATCCACACCGCGGATTGGATCCAACAATTGGATCCGGTCTACTAGGATAAAAAATCAGTCGCTAGTATGGAGAGGTTCTTGAGAGCTTATGATCATATTAGACTTCTTATAAAGCTCTCTAAATCTTCTATAGGACTTAGGATTTGGTATGTTTGAAGTTTTTGGCCAAACTCCCCTGATACTGAGTTTCAAACCCTTGAAAATGGGTAAATTTTTTTATGAAGGATTTTTGTTCGGTTACTATTTACGGTTACCATTCACGGTCACTTTTCACAGTCACTATCCACCATTCGATCGAATTCCCCACACAGTTTCATGTTTTGATTGAATTATACTAATTCGATCAAGTTCGACCAAACTCGGACGAGTTACACTCACTCAACCGAGTTTAACAAATATTTTATTTCAGACTTCGTTTTTATACTTCTTCATGTTCCAACTCTTTGTGTGTGACCCTGTACATTCATTCAATGTGGTCGTAACCTCGAAATACCATTTCGACTCATAGATTGTAGATGGTCTTTAGCAAGACATTACAACCCCCACATTGATAGAGTTAATGATAAACTAACAGAGCATTGATAATTCTAACTATATTCCTTTTGAGACATGATATCATAGATCGAACATTATGCATGGAGCCAAACTACCTTATCAAGTTCGATTGCTTTCTCGTCCATGAGATAACTGAACATAATAAATGCCATTCATCTAAGCGCGGCCACACATTTTGATCGATCCGTTCTAGGTGAATGGTTTGGTTAAGTAATAAATTACCTAGACTCCACAAGGGTACAAATCGATTATAATACCAAGGTCGAACTCAGGGACTGAGTGGTGGGCGTCATCCTAATCCTAGCTGAGGTGAGAATTGATTGATTGGTTGGTCGAAGATCGTTGAGAAAATTATAACTTTTTGCACTGTAGGTTTGGGGTTTCACCAATGCTATGATTTGTATCTAAGGATCTAGATTGAATTGCAGTTTGGTTTCGATTCGGAAAACTCTAGCTTCTAATCTCGAATGCGTACGGGTCATGGATCATCATTATCTAACTAGCATTTTCCTATTAGCTTCCGCATCTCTAGGTCCACACTAGAAGCATTAATGTTCACTTTCATTGTTTCTAGATCGAATTACTAATTCCTTATCAAGTCCATCCTATGAGTTCAAAATTAATAATTGAATCTATCTTATGAATGAATTCCGGTTTAACTATTCCAAATCCGTTTACAAATAACTAAACCAAATCAATTCATATAGGTGATCAATCTGATGAAAGCATTAAGTTCAATCCATAAAACTGACTCTAACCAAAACATAAAATAATCATATTAAAAACAATGAGAAATTCATAACATGGCTAGAATCTCTAATTTACAACAAGTGAACTACTCACAATCAAAGGGAAAAAACGAAACTAGTACAAATTCATACAATATTTCAAGAGAAAAAGAAAAAGAAGACTTATAGAATGAAGAATCAATCTCTAGACTCTCAAATGTAGCAATTCTCTAGCCTCAAATGCTATCCAAATGTCGAAAATGTAAAGAGAAATCGAAAATGTGTGTATCTATCTCGAAATGCACGAACCCCAAACTCGTCCATACGCTTCTCTTTTTATACATTTGGCAAAAATATCGATGTTGTCCAACAAGGATATTCAAGATGGCATGTTGAATCTCAAGAAGGATGGAACGTCAATATCGATATTTGTGTTTTCTAGATCTCAAGCTGTTCTGGATGTCGATATAGAGGTTAGAACAACCTCGATATCGACGTTCTTCCAACATCGATCTCGAGGTTTGAACCTTGATATTTTGTTCCTCTTCATCCTTTGCTCGCGATTCATTTGTTTCTCGCTTGTGAACCGTTCGTGACTGCCCGTGACTCGTCTATGATTCCAACTTGGCACAAATAGGCTCCGTGAACGCCGTTTTCGCTCTTTTTTTTGGTCCAATTAAGCAAATAATCCTGAAATCATATCAAAGAGTAAACAAAACAGTATACCTACCTAAAATATCGTCTAATGTCTAGAATCGCACGGAAAGTAGGGTGAAATACAATTAAAACAATAGGAAAATATCATTCAAAACCGATGTTATCACATTCTACAGTTCATCTCACTCGAGGGGCCCAACGTTATCTCTCTACTAATGACAGGGTCGAAATCCCTTCCGTCTATCTATTATTCTCCACATGTCTCACAAAGTACCCGAGCACAGTTGTTATAGTTATCATGTTATGGATAACGTTTGACTGAGTCAGTACATTACTCCTCATGTCAGATACTATAGATACCTTCGGTTTAAGGATCTAATAGCGAACCATCACATGAGATTCAAGTCATGACTTTGGTCCATGTGATAATCTCATGCGGATCATTCAGTCACTTGTTTCAAGCAAATACCTATGGTCGTAATCTGTATTCAATACACATGATCATCCTAATGATCATCTATCACGTCTCTGTTAGTCTTAACTCATCATCATTCCCATGATGAGATCGACTAGGGAATTTAGAATTATTTCAATAAATAATTCATGAATTTCATCATATAACAAATTATACAAATTGTATAATGAAAGATGATATTCATTCCAGAAACGAAATCATTACAAAGTCTCATATACAAGACTAACTAGAGCATTATAATCTTCAGTCTCCCACTTGCTCTAAATTAATCTACCAAACACCTAATGCCCATATATATTCTACACATGACCCTCATGCTTCGACGAAGGAAGTGGCTCACTACTAGAAAACACCGAAAAAGTGACGCAAAATGTGACACAAAATTTGTGTCATTACAATGGTGATGCAAATAGTGATGCAATATTTTCATAACTAATGTGTCACTAAATACGAGTATTTATATATAAATATAAATTTTATATACACGTATATATTATATATATGTGTATTTAGATGTATAAATATACTGATATATATATAAAACGTATATTTTATGTATATGTATATATTATGTATATATATGTATTTGTATATACAAATATACGAGTATTTTATATATAAATGTATATTTTATATATACATATATATTATATATTTATACATATCATGATATATACGAATATATATATAATCGTGTATTTATATATATATGTATGTATTTATACATACAAATATATGTTATATATATAAATATATATTTTATGTATGTGTATATATGTACAACATATACGTATATATATTTGTAAGTATAAATATTTGTATATGTATATGTATTAATATTGTAATGTATCAGAAGTTTAACTTGGAACAGTTGGTTGCTTATCAATTGAAACTCTAAAGTTAAGCGTGCTTGAGTTGAAGTGGTGGAAGGATGGGTGACCTCTTGGGAAGTGGATTTCGGGGATTCAATTTCAGAATTTCCGATTCGGCTTAAAATCGCGGTTGGAGGTTAGAGGTCGGGATTAGGGTATAGGATTAGGTTCGGGATCAAAACAAAATTTGGATCCAAAATACGTCTTAGTGATGCAATAATTGTGTCACCTTTTTGTGTCACTAAATAGTGATATATATATATATAAATGCAATTATATGTACAAATATATACGTATATATATTTATAAGTATAAATATCTATATATGTATATATATTAATGTTGTAATGTATCAGAAATTTAACTTGGAGCAGTTGGTTGATTGTCAATTGAAACTCTAAAGTTAAGCGTACTTGAGTTGGAGTACTGAAAGGATGGGTGACCTCCTGGGAAGTGGATTTCGGGGTTTCAATTTCAGAATTTCCGATTCGGTTTAAGATCGCGGTTAGAGGTTAGAGGTCGGGATTAGGGTATAGGATTAGGTTCGGGATCAAAACAAAATTTGGATCCAAAATACGTCTTAGTGATGCAATAATTGTGTCACCTTTTTGTGTCACTAAATAGTGATGCAATTGTCACCTTTTAGTGACGCTAAAAGGTGACTCAAAAAAAGTTGAGTCACTATTGCGTCACCCTTTGGTGATGCTTGGTGACGAAATTGGTAACGGTGTGAATGCTGATACTTTTGGTTGCGTCACTGTAGCGTCACCTTTTGAAAAGGGTGACGCAAAAATATAAAAGGGTAACGCAAAAGTTGGGTCACCTTTTGCTATTTTTTGTAGTAGCTTCGTCAATGGGTCGACAATGTTGTCATCCGTCAATACTCAACAAATATGATAGCATCACTTCCTACACAAGTTCATTCTTGTCTAGCCGATCCCAAGTTCGAATAAAAAAGGAGGGTCTTTGTGGTAGGTTGGGAATCAACAAAACTAAAACTGATGATATATCCTACATGCAATGAATTTTAATGATATAGACATTGGGATGTCCTCTACTTACGACGTGCTATACCAGAACTCGAGTGTAGTGAAAAATAGGTAAGGGCATAGGGCATACCCCGAATGCGATGCGCCATGTCGGCACCTAGTTATGGTGCTAAATAGGCAAGAGTTCCCACATTTTTATAGGAAGAGGAGTAAAAAAGTCTTGGTGGAACAAAAAATTAGGGTAGGTATTTGGAATATTGGATCGCTTATGTGAAAGTTGATAAAACTTGTAGACACGATAAGTGGAAAGAGAGTGAACATTCTTTGCATCCAAGAGACTAAGTGGGTATGAGAGAAAAGTAGAGAGATTGAAAATACGGGTTTAGATTGTGGTATTCGAGTCAAGAAATGAATAGAAATGAGGTGAGTATTATCTTATATAAGTCCTTGAAAGAGTCGGTGGTTGCAGTAAAAAGAGTAGGTGATAGGATCATCCTAGTGAAATTAGTTCTAGAACGAGAAGTTATCAACGTGATAAGTGATTATGCTCCACAAATAAGATTAGACAGCGAGTGTAAAGAGAAGTTTTATGAGGATATGGATAACCTTATGCAAAGTGTACCACTCGAAGAGTCTATTTTTATCGGTGAAGATTTAAATAGACATGTCGAAAAAGATCGACAAGGATTTGAAATGGTACATGGAGGTTTTGGCTATGAGACCAGGAATGAAGAAGGTAAAAGTATCATGGATTTTGTCATGTCTTATGAAGTCATGTTGAACAATACTCGCTTCCAAAAAAGGGAATCACATTTAGTGACCTTTAAAAGTGGGCAAAATTGTGGTCAAATCGACTTTTCTTTTACAAAGAAGTTGAATCGTACTCTATGTATAGATTGCAAAGTTATCTCGGACGAAGCTCTAACTAGTCAACACAGGTTACTAGTGCTGGATGTCAATATAAAAAAAAGACTATCCGACCAAGGAAAAATGATATGCTAAGAATTAGATGGTGTGATCTAAAAGGTCAAAAACCCGAGTTATTCAAGAAGGAGATGCTAAAATTGATGGTATAGAGAGTGGACAAGGAAACTAATGAAAATGTAGTTAGATATGTCATCTAGCATTAAGAGTATTGCTAGAGAGATACTTGGGGAGTCAAAAGGGTATGGACCACTGACAAAGGAGAAATGTGATGGATGAAGAAGTGCAAAAGGCGTTAAGAAACAAAAGAGAGTAGTATAAGAAATTTTATAAATGTAATACAAATGAAGCATACAAATAATATAAGTTGGCTAAGAAGGAGACGAAGAAAGCCATTAACAAAGCAAGAGCAAAGGGTTTTAAAAAGATGTATGAGAGACTCGAGCAAAGCCATTAACAAAACGATATATATAGGATAGCTAGAGTGAGATAAAGGAGAACTACAGACTTGAGTGTCGTTATATGTATTAAGGATAAGGAAGTTAATCCTCTAGTTAGAGATGATGACATCAATGTATCTATATAACGAAAGTACGGATACAAACCACGTAGAATTAAAAATCATTAATAGAGAGAAAAATGTGAGTTATACTAAGAAGACTAGGTCTGTAGAGATGAAAGACTCGCTAAGAAAAATGAAAATAGGTAAAACGTGTGGTATCGATGGTATATCTGTCGAAGTATGGAAGTGCTTAGGAGAAGTAGAAATAATTTGGCTTATTAGGTTGTTTAATAAAATCCTAGTGTCAAAGAAGATGTCCAATGAATGGAGACGAAGTGCTTTAGTCTTCATCTTTAAAAATAAGGGAGATGATGAAGACATCCTTAGGGCATCGACACGAGCACGAGCCAAGGAAAGCAAGTCAAGTATGAGAACTCAGAAATGCAATGCGGTCTGCACCCATTCTAATCCGGACACGTAGTTTTGAACACTTTTTCTATGGTTTTGGTCTTTTATTGTTTTGTTTAGGGTTTGTTAACCTATTTAAGGTCTTATTTGTTTTCTTTTATACAAGTTGGTTGTTTTTGAGTTTATGCGAGTTTTCTAATAAATGAGAGTGATTTTTCCTTGTTCTTGAGTGCTAGTCTTCAGAATTTGAGATTAAGTCGCTAGTATCTCGTTAGACTTATCAAACACGTTTATCACCCGTGTTTGTGGCGCCTTCTACCAATTTCAGGCTTTCTTAACCAGGTTTGGATTGGATTTAGGGGGTCCTTAGGGATTGAGACTACTCCTAGATTTGATTCACGAGTTATTAAAGGGTTTTGATAACATCCACGACTATCCTTTTTATCCTTATTTGAGAACTTTCAAATCCAGAATCGTATCATTTGATATGAGAGTTTTGTTCTCAAATTAGAGTTTTTTGTTCTATCTAGAGAGCGTTATGGCAAAAAAAGATAATTATAGCATGGCACAAAGTGGTGATGACCAGTCAATTCAAACATATTGCAGTTGGAAACGATTCAAAAATCATTTACGCAACAAATGAATCAATTCATAGATCGATTTGATGAGCGGTTTGAGCGATTTGGGGAACGACTTGGAAGGCTATAGCCAGCTCTGTAGGAGCCACCCCAAGTGAGCTAATGGGAACAACCTATGGAGGCTCAACGGGTTGTTAGACGCAAATAGCCTCGTTCTATAGCTTGTAGACACGCGCGACAGCATAGCCCTAGTTCGGATGAGCAGTATGGAGCGGACATGATGGATGATGATCTATTTGTTGCCCCTAGACAGCTTAGACGTGGTAAGCATGATAGAGAACGTGAGGATGATGATGTTAGTGGCATACATATAGAGATTCCTACGTTCATTGGAAGGGGCGATGCTGAAGCATAGTTGGATTGGGAGAGGAAGGGAGAGATGGACTTTGAATGTCATCATTATTCGAAGTTGAAGAAAGTGAGACTTGCTGCGGCTATTATCGTAAAACAAATTGGTTTTATGTAGAGCGGTGTTTAGAGCAAGCTTTTCATTCATAACTTAATGGCGAAGTTTTGAGATATGAATAAAGATTTGCATATAGTATTTATCAATCTCGAAAAAGATTATGATCGAGTACTAAAAGAGGTTTTATGGTGGGTGTTAGAGCATAGCCAAGTATCAACGGGATACATATAAGTACTGAAGGATATGTATGAAGGTGCGATAACTAGTGTCCGAACAACAGGGAGCGAGTACTAAAAGAGGTTTCCATCTCGACTACTGGGTTGCACCAAAGGGTTCGATTTAAGCTCGTACCTCTTCGAGTTAGTCATGGACATATTGACTAGAGAACAGAAAGAAGTACCGTGGTGCATGATATTTGCAGACGATATCGCGCTAATAGATGAGTCCAAAGAAGGAGTAAATGGGCAATGAGAGTTATGGAGGAAGGGGCTAAGAGTTTTAGGCTTATTAGAACAAAGACCGGGTATATGCATTGCGATTTTAGTGGGAGGCATTCTAGTGAGGTAGCAGTTAATTCGGAATGAGGATCAGTACCTCAAAACACACATTTGAAATATACTGGTTCAATCCTTCAAAATGATGGGAGTTACGATGAAGATGTTAGTCATATGATAAAAGTGGGATGGAGAAAATGGAGACAAGCCACGCATTGATATGGTTCCATATGGTTGAAAGGAAAAATTTACTATACTGTCATAAGACCCGCATTGATGTATGGTAGTGAATGTTGGGCGACGAAACGACAACATATTGATGGATACGATGCTCTAGGATGATCATACGATATGAGAACCGTGTATGATACGATGTATTTATTAGATGAATACATTATTTATTTATTATTTATTTTGCATATTTGATGAATAATGATTATCCGTGGATCGTGATGTACGATCCTAGATTCCTTAGTCGCTTGTCATTGTGGGAATAATGATGAATTAAGACTAACATGAGGCGTGATGGATGATCATGATGATGATCATGTGTATTGGATACGGATCACGGTCATGAGTACTTGTTTGGAACAAGTGACTGGATGACTCATGTGAGATTGTCGATTGGATTTTATCCATGACTTGAATCTCACTTGATGGTTCGCTTTAGATCCTCAGACCTGAGATATCTATTGTATCCATCATGACGAGTAATGTACTTTGACTGCGTCAAACGTCGTCTTTAACCGGATGACTATAAAGATGTGGCTTGGGTACATTACGAATCATGCATTGGATAGTAGATAGTCAAGATGGAACTTTGTCCCTCTCGAAAGAGAGAGATATTGCTTGGGCCCGTCGTAGGAGTGAGACTGTAGAAATGTGTGGCCGCACTATAGATGAATGTCATCTATCTCTTACAGTCTACTCGCGATACGACAAAGCATTCGATCTATGAGTTCGATTATGATATCGTGAGACAAAGAGGATCATCGTTAGAGCTATCTCTGGCTTTTCAGTTAGATCACATCTAACTCTTTCCGATACGGGTAATCATAATATCTTGCTAGAGACCGCTTATGATTTGTAAAGCGAGATTGGATCTCGTGTTTACTGCCGTATTCAAAGGAGCCTAAAGGGTCACACACATATGGGATGGACGTGTATGGACGGGGTCAAACGGACGAGAAAAATCGGATTTTTCTTTGTCTTTGAGGTCTGGTCCGGAGCTGACCAAGAGTTGGTCAGCCGGACCAGACGGACTTGGGAGAAACGGGCTGACTTGGCGAAAAACACTGTCTGGTCCGGAGCTGACCAGAATTGGTCAGCCGGACCAGACAGTGTCAGACAGAGCGAATCGAGTTTTGTTCGGAGTTCGACTGGTCCGGCGGACCAAGAGTTGGTCAGCCCCGGACCAAGACACCGACAAATCCGAAATCACGTTTTCTCGCCCTTTTCTTGGTGGAAACAGGTGGGGAACGTGTGAGACTCATTATTGCTCGACTCCTCTGACCTTTGGAAGGTTAGAGAGACACAGAAAAACTCTCCCAAGAGAAAGAGTGATCAAGAAGGTGTTCTTGAACTCCATACACAAGAGAATTGTTCTCTTGAGCTCTAGCAAGCTTGATTCCAAGTGTTTGAATCCATTCCAAGGTGTGGACTACTCAAGAGGGTGTTGGCTACTTCAACACCTAGGCTGTGATCAACTAACCGCGTCCAGATTGTGAATCAAAGGTTAGTTTTTCTCTCAAGAAAGCTCTTCATCGAAAGGTTTGGTCCGTGGGTGTTCGAAATCGTTTTGAACGCTATTTCCGCTGCGTAAACCCGCGGACCAGATTCTAGCACGGTTTTGAACCACCGGTCTAGGATCCCGTGTGATCCAGCACATATGTCTAAAATGAGTATGAACGAGATGAGGATATTGAGATGGATATGAGACTTGGAATTAAGGTGATGTTGATGTTGATGATAATGATGTTGGTTATGAATGTTATTTTGGACTCGATGTATTTTTGTTTATCTATTATGAATGACATACGAATCTTTAGTTTTAAAAAATTAGTTAGGGTCGGCCCTAACCCAACCCCAAGCCTTATACGACTTCAGGCTCAGTTTTATAAACCCCAAAAATTTTGGGTCGGCCCAAGCCCGAATTTGAAATCCTCGAGCCGATTGTGGGCTTGGTCCAGGTTGGCCCTATTGACATTCCTAGTGTTGGGATTCCTGTAAATCTATGAAAGAAATGTTGGTTTAGTGTTCTATGATGTACTGTTGTATGAGCTTTCTTATGATACATTTGATGTATTGACACTTTCTATGGTTTAATGGATGAGTGTTTGTTTCATTACGTATTGCACATACTTTAATATGTTATGAAATCCATGTATTGTTATGAGCAATACTAAACTCCCTAGTCATATATCATTGTGGGAACAATGATGTACTAAGACTAGTATGATGTGTCACAGATGATCATAGAGATGATCATGGGTATTGGATACGATCATAATCATAGGTATTCGTTGGAGAACGGAATACTGGATTGACCCGCATGAGATTGTCACATGGACTAGCGTCATGACTTGAATCTCATGTGACGGTTCCACGATTGGATCCTATGACCTGAGATATCTACGGAATCCAACATGAGGAGTTGTGTACTTTGAATACGTCAAACGTCATGCGTAACAGGAGAACTATAAAGGCGTATATCAGGTACGATACGAATCATGTGTTGGATTGTAGATAGTCAAGATGGGATTTGTACCTCTCGTAAAAGAGAGAGATATCGATGGACCCCTCGTGTGAGCTAGACTGTAGAAATGTGTGGCCGCACTATAGACGAACGTCGTCTATTTTATACAGTTGAACTCAGTGAACGAGAAAGCAGTCGAATCAAATAAGGTGGCTTTTCCATGCCTTATGTTCGACATATGATATCGTGATACAAAAGGATCATCAACCAGAATCATCACTGACATTCGTAAGATCACGAACAAACTCTATTCGAGATAGGTAGTCATAGTGTCTTGTTAGAGACCGCCTATGACTTGTATATCCGAAATAGAGATTTCGGATTATACTGCTATATCGAATGAGCCTATAGGGTCACACACGCAAGGAAGGATGAATGCACGAGAAAACGACGAAAAACCGCGACAGAAGGGTCCAGATCCGACGTACCAGAAGGGTCAGACCCGACGGTCCGACAGGTCCAGACCCGACGGTCCGCACAAGGTAGACCGTCCGTTCTGCATGTTTAGAACGGACGGTCCAGAAGGGTCCAGACCCGACGGACCAGAAGGGTCAGACTGACGGTTCGACAGGTCCAGACCCGACGGTCCGCACAAGGTAGACCGTCCGTTCTGCATGTTTAGAACGGACGGTCCATGTGTATTTCTGAACCGTCCGTTCCCGCTTTCAAATTTTTTGAAAATAAATCGAAATTAGAGTTAATCAGTTTATAAAAAAGAGATTAAACAACCCTAATTAAGGAGAGCCGACTTGGAGAACTTCTACAGACTTTTGGGTGAGGCAAGAAGGTCTATGAGGTGATCTAGGTCTCGTTTTCTCGAAGCACTTTACCGAATAGTTGATTCGGGTCCTAGCAGACAAGTTCCAATCGTTGGAATCCATCCCGATGTGTGGATACATGTAGAGAGCGAGGTAATCTTCCACCCTTTTGTGGTCGGACGAACACATCAATTGATACAGACCCCGGATCGATTGAGGTAAGCGTTCTAACGTTTCTACGATTCATACATGCATGGTTCCAGGGTTTCATATAAATTTTTGTTTTACATACGCTGAGCAAACCCTAGAATCGATTTCTTAGGAATAGGATTTGCTTTAGAGATCCCAGGAATCCCAAAAAGAAACACTAACCTCTCCGATCCGAGGCCTGTTCAAAAGGCTAAATCGTTGATCACAAAGTAGGCAGGAAGAATACCTCACCCTCTATAAGTATCCTTACGTCAGGAAGGATTCCAATGGCTTGGAACTCATCTACTAGGCTTTAGGAGGCATGCCTCACTTATATAGTCCCGAAAACCCTAATCAGAGAAGAAGGATTCCCGAGGTCCAGGTTAGTCGGTCCAGTTTCCAGACTGATCGGTTTTGCACATTTTTAGACCGGGCAAAATATTTGCTCGCCATCTTGGACCATCCGGTCCATGGGTTTGGACTGGACGATCTGGCCAAGCCTAGACCGATCTTCTAACCCATTAGACCGATAGGTCTTGCTTCCGTGCCTCCGGGATTTTCTCGTCTTTTCTCGGGCATTTTTTCTTCCCCGTGTGTATGACCCTGTAGGCTCATTCGATATAGCAGTATAGCCCGAAATCTTCATTTCGGTTATATAAGTCATAGGTAGTTGTTGGGATTCGACGCTATGGGTTTCCTAGCATGCGATCTCATCGATCTAGGGTTTGGTTTCTAGGTTTCATGCAACGGAAGTATTAAACGAAACCTAGTCAAACGTCACATGAAACCAAATGTACAAAACCCGAAAGAACGTGTATATCACCATAGGATTCGAATACTTACCTCTTCCCTGAAGATCTAAAGGTAACAATCGATCCGGGATCTGTTTCTATCACCAAGAGCTGAAGATACAGCTCCTCTACACGTATCCACACCGAAGGGACGGATTCCAAACGCTTTTGGAGTTGATTTGCTAGGATCCGTGAAGTGAATAGAGTTTCCAAGACTTGGGATCGAATTCGGGGAACTAGAATCTCAATAAAATGATTTCTCTTGTGTTCTAGATCTATCAAGGAGTTCAGAAAGTCTCTCTTCTGGTTGGGGTGGTGTCTCCTAACCTATTTATTAAGTCTGAAACCCTAGTCTTCTAAAAAGAAAAACGTCGAGAGTTGACTCGGTCGGATTCAAGACTTGACTCGGTCGAGTCAGAACGAATCAGCCCAAGCCCACGACCAAAACTTGACACTGTCCGAGTCAAGACTTGACTCTGCCGAGTCAAGACTTGATTCTGTCCGAGTCAGAACATCAGCCAAGCCCAAAAACACTTTTTGGGCTTTGACTCGCATGTTGACTTAAGTGGAACTGACTCGGTCCTGATTAACAATGATTCGGTCCGAGTCAGAGGCCTGAAATCGTTTCTCGACATCCTGATTTGATCCCAACCATTTGTTCAGCCAAATCCAAGTCTCCCTTTCCGATACTTCACGTGTAAGTCCATCCCTAGTGGTGTGTGATCCTGTATGCCCATTCGCAGTGGCAGTAGCCTCGAGAACCATTCCCGATCTATAAGTCATGGTTAGCATCTAGTAAGACACTATGACTACCCATGTTGAACAGCTCGAGTTCTGATCTTTTGTCTCACGATATTATATATTGAACAAGGGAATGGTTTGAGTCACCCTTCAAATTCAACCGCTTTCTCATCTCGACAAATCGACTGACGGAATGTATGCAACTTCATCCATAGCGTGGCCACGTATTTTCACAGTCCGATTTCCACGAGAGGCCCAACGAAATCTCCTGTTAATGAGGTGATAAGTCTCGTATTGCATGTCTATTGTCTCCATATGATTCATGAACATATCTGAACAACGACGTTATGATCATCCGGTTAAAGACGATGTTTAAGTAGTCAAGACACGCCACTCCTCATATAAAATACTCTAGACATCTCAGATCTGAGGATCAAAGAACAAACCCCTACATGAGATTTAAGTCATGACTCGGGTCCATGTGACAATCTCATGCGGGTCATCGAGTCACTCGTTCCCAACGAGTACCCATGATTGTAATTTGCATCCAATGCATATGACCATTTCCGTGACCATCAATCACACCTCATACTGGTCTTAATTCATCATCATTCCCACGATGATAACTGACCAGAGAGTTTAGAATCATTCTATAATGATTCAAGGATACCGAATTATAACAAACATGCCAATCATATAATGGAAAAGTAAAGCATTCATAAATCAATGAATAAATACAAAGTCAAAATGTCATATCATGGATCATCCTAGAGCATTATAACCAACATCGGTCTCTAGCAAGACACTATGACTACCTATCTTGAATTGAGTTAGTATATCATCCATCTCTCAATGATACGCAGCTAGGGATTTAGGATCGTTCGTAATGAACCATGTATTTCATTATTTATCAAGTATGCGAAATGAATAACAAAATAAACACTCATGTATCAAATCAAACATGACATGTGAATACAATAAAATATCGGTATTCATATCATAGAACATTATAGAGCACCTAAACCAACACCTAGATTTTGTGCACAACACATTGTGATGTCTTTTGTTTATAAAAAAACAAGATATACTGTCAAAAGTCACGAAACCCTATAGTTTTCATACGAAAATTCGCATATGTTTATATGCCTGAAAAATGACACGGTCGTGTCAAAATTCACACAGTCTGTGTTAATTTTCTGTATATAACACAATTGTTTCACAGAATTATGGCATGGTTCAAGTCAAAACTGACAGAGAACGAGTTATATTTCACACGATCAAAGCTACATTTTATTCGGCTCGTGTCAAATTTATGTGAAAGACGAGTTTTCTCTTAGAGAATTGATACAGTCCATGTCAAATTTGACACTGTTGGTTGTAATGCTCTAGGATGATCCGTGATATGACATTTTACTTTATATTGATTCATTGACTGATGAATGCATTACTTTTCCCGTTATACGATTGGCATGTTTGTTGTATTTCGACATCCTTGAATCATTAGAGAATGATTCTAAACTCTCTAGTCAGTCATCGTTGTAGGAACAATGATGAATTAAGACTAGCATGAGGTGTGATCGATGCATTGGATGCTTATCACAATCATGGGTACTCGTTGTGAACGAGTGACTGGATGATCCGCACGAGATTGTCACATGGACAGAGTCATAACTTGAATCTCATACAGCGGTTCGTTCTCTTGGATCCTCATACCTGAGATGTCTAGAGTATTTGATATGAGGAGTGGCGTGTCTTGACTGCGTCAAATATCGTCTTTAACCGGATGATTATAACGGCGTTGATCAAATACGTTCACGAATCATATGGAGATAGTAGACATGCAATATGGGACTTGTCACCTCCTTAACAGGAGAGATATCGCTGGGTCCTGATAACTCATATTTTTCTCTATATTTTGATAAGAGTTTGTCTAGGTTTTACGGGATAATCACATGAATTCATAGACATTCTATGCGTGTTAGGATACAAAACCCAATTGTGCTTTAGTTTTGCAGATTACAGGTTTCGAAGATGATTGGACTCGAAAAGGAGCTATTTAAAGCGTTAAAGGAGAAGTCTGGATGAGGTACACATGTTGCAACATCAATAACTTTCTCTACAGAGGTCTAAATCGGCGAGACTGTACCATTGGAAAGAGCACTTCAACAGCTTCGTGTAGACACAAAATCGCGTAAATCCGACACCAGAGTAGAAAGTTATGAGCGAATTCGTGAAGACCAGAAAACTGCTAGTGTATGGCCGGATCCAATTGAATCCGATCCGAATCAAGACAGCTGAGCTCGAGCCCAGGAATCTGGATCCGGTCCGGATCCACCTGGAAACGGCCCGGATCCAGTCAAAAATCCTGTTTAGCGATTTTCAGCATCCTAATAGGAATAGGACTCTGGGGAGCCGCCCTAGGTTTATAAAAAAGCTCTAGCCACGTCCTAGAACATGGGAGAACCTTAGAGAACACCTAGATACACACTTTTGGAGAGCTTTTGGTGAGAGAAGAATAGAAGTTCACGGGATTTCGGGAAGAAGAAGGAAGATTTGATCGTGGAGACTACACATCTACATAAGCTTTTCTCTCCTCTCTTTTATCTCTTTTTCTCTATTCTTTTTATTGTTTTCCATGAACCGTGAGTAGATCCACGACTATGGGTTAGGGATTCGTTTGTGTTTTGGGTATATTTGAACCCTAACTTGGATTTCGATTTTGATTTGTTTTGGTTCTATTGATTTGCGCTTTTATTGGATTGATGTTTGCTAACCACTTGGTCGATTATCTTAGATTCTAAACTACATAGAGATATGGGTTTGGTTTCGGATCAAAATCAATAGGATAGATCGTATTATTCACATAGAGATATGGTTTAATCGATCTAGGGTTGATGATAGCGTTTTTCATGCATCTAGGGTTAACTTGAAAAGATCGAGAGATTGACGAGTTACTCTGTAGGCACTACAAAAAAAATGGTCATTTCCAACGGGCAAATCCGTTGGAAATGGCCAAATTTCCGTTGGAAATTAACGTTTCCAACGGATTTCCAACGTTTAAATCCGTTGAAATTTCGTCGTTGGAAATCGGTGTCCGTTGGACAACTGTTGGAATTTTCAACAGAATTTCAACGAATTTTTCCGTTGGAAAATTCCAACGGATTTCCAACCGATATCCGTTGGAAAATTCCAACGGAATTTTCAACCGATATTTGTTGGAATTTTTCAACGGAATTTCCAACCGCAATCCGTTGGAATTTTTCAACCAAAAATTCAAAACATATTCTCGATCCCGACCTCGACCCCGATCCCAGCCCTGGCCGCGAACCCGACCCCGACCCTGGCCCCGGCCGCGAACCCGATCCCGACTTGTTGGGGTTCCCTTCGGGTTCCTAGCATGCGATCTCATCGATCTAGGGTTTGGATTCTAGGTTTCACGCAGCGGAAGGAAAGATCTAAACCTAGCCAAACGTCACACAAAACCAATTGTGTAATAACCCGAACAATCGTGTATATCGTCGTGGGATTCGAATACTTACCTCGTTCTTTCAAGATCTGGAAGTATCAGTCGATCCAGGGCCTGTTTTAATCACCGAGAGTTGAAAGCACAACTCCTCTACACGTATCCACACCGGCGGGATGAATTCCAACGCTTTGGAACGTATCTGCTAGGATTTGTGAAGAGAAAACCGATGTCCTTGACTTGGAATCGATATTCCAATCTCTATAACTCAAAATCAAGCTTCTCTAAGCTCTCATCAGAATCTAGGACGTCTGAGGTTCTTACTCTAGGGTTTGTGGCGGCTCTCACTTTAATTAGAATTGCCCAAAACCCTTAAAACGCGAAAACCGAAAACTGCCCGTAAGTCGGACCGTCCGTTCCAGGCCTGGAACGGACGTTCTGATTCTACGCAGAACGGACGGTCCGTTTTATAACGTAGAACGGACGTTCTTGACGCCTGGACCGTCCGTTCCAGACCTGGAACGGACGGTCTGGCATTTGCGGAACGGTTCGTCCGTTCCTCAGCGGAACGAACGTTCCGGAACAGCTGGACCGTCCGGTCCAGGTCTGGACCGGACGGTCTGGCCATCTGGAACTCTTCCAGATCGCTCCGTCGCTCTTTTCTCGCGTTGTTCTCTTCACGTGTGATCCATCCCTAATGGTGTGTGACCCTGTAGGCCCATTCGAAGTGGCAGTGGCTTCAGAAACCTTTCCCGAACCACAAGTCAGGGTTAGCCTCTAGCAAGACGCCATGACTACCCACCTAGAATAGAGTTAGAGGTGATCTAACAAAGCCAGCAATAGTTCGAGTTCTGATCCTTTGTCTCACGATGTCATATGTTGAACAAGGGCATGGTATGAGCCACCCTTCAAGTTCAACCGCTTACTCGTCTAGGCAAACCGACTGATAAAATAGATGTACATTCATCTATAGCGTGGCCACGCATTTTCACAGTCCGATTTCCACGAGGGGCCCAGCGACATCTCTCCTGCGTAGGAGGTGACAAGTCCCGTATTGCATGTCTACTATCTGCATATGATTCGTGAACGTATCTGAGCAACGCCGTTATGATCATCCGGTTAAAGACGACGTTTGACGCAGTTAAGACACGTCACTCCTCATATCAGATACTCTAGACATCTCAGGTCTGAGGATCCAAGAACGAACCGCTGTATGAGATTCAAGTCATGACTCATGTCCATGTGACAATCTCATGCGGGTCATCCAGTAACTCGTTCCAAACGAGAACCCATGATTGTGATTTGCATCTAATGCATATGATCATAATCATCTATCACACATCATGCTGGTCTTAATTCATCATTGTTCCCGTGATAGATGATTATGATCATATGCATTAGATGCAAGTCACAATCATGGGTTCTCGTTTGGAACGAGTTACTGGATGACCCGCATGAGATTGTCACATGGACACGAGTCATGACTTGAATCTCATACAGCGGTTCGTTCTTGGATCCTCAGACCTAAGATGTCTAGAGTATCTGATATGAGGAGTGACGTGTCTTGACTGCGTCAAACGTCGTCTTTAACCGGATGATCATAACGGCGTTGCTCAGATACGTTAACGAATCATATGCAGATAGTAGACATGCAATACGGGACTTGTCACCTCCTACGCAGGAGAGATGTCGCTGGGCCCCTCGTGGAAATCGGACTGTGAAAATGCGTGGCCACGCTATAGATGAATGTACATCTATTTTATCAGTCGGTTTGCCTAGACGAGTAAGCGGTTGAACTTGAAGGGTGGCTCATACCATGCCCTTGTTCAACATACGACATCGTTTGGATTCTAGGTTTCACGCAGCGGAAGGAAAGATCTAAACCTAGCCAAACGTCACACAAAACCAATTGTGTAATAACCCGAACAATCGT
>NW_010965655.1:148516-150042 GCF_000463585.1 Tarenaya hassleriana
CGTGTCTGTTGCTTGTTTGCATGATTTTAATTGTTAAGATGCATGTGAACAATAGATCTTTGCAGGTTTGCATGTCTTTAATTGTTAGAATGCATGTAGACTATAGATCTATGCATGTTTTCATGGTTTTAATGGTTAGAATGCATGTAAACATGAGATCTATGTTTGTTTGATGATCTTGATTATTGAATAAAGCATGGATGAGCTATGGTTCTTAGGAGGCTTGATGGTGCGTCGAAACGGGGATGAAAACCCTAGCTTACGGGCCCCGAAACCGGGATCCGAAGTCTGTCCGTCGCATGGACCGAACGGTCTAGAGTGTAGACCCGAAACCAATCTCTATGCATGATCTAGCCCATACGTTTGTGATTCTACCTCGCCCTATTCTTCCTTTTTTTATTCTTTTTGTTTCTTCTTTTCTTTTCTTTTTATTCCCCTCTTATGGTCATCGGTCCAGACCGGTCGGTCCAACCCTTGGACCGTTCGGTCTGACCTAATTTGACCTAAAAGGAACAACCGCCGTCATACGTAGACCGATCGGTCTACACTCTAGACCGTTCGGTCCATGCGACGGACAGACTTCGGATCTCGGTTTCGGGTCCCGTAAACTAGGGTTTTCATCCCCGTTTCGACGCACCATCAAGCCTCCTAAGAACCATAACTCATCCATGCTTTATTCAATAATCAAGATGATCAAACAAACATAGATCTCATGTTTACATGCATTCTAACCATTAAAACCATGAAAACATGCATAGATCTATAGTCTACATGCATTCTAACAATTAAAGACATGCAAACCTGCAAAGATCTATTGTTCACATGCATCTTAACAATTAAAATCATGCAAACAAGCAACAGGCACGGCGATATACAGAGAACCAGGCTCTGATACCACTGTTGGGATTCCCTTCGGGTTCCTAGCATGCGATCTCATCGATCTAGGGTTTGGATTCTAGGTTTCACGCAGCGGAAGGAAAGATCTAAACCTAGCCAAACGTCACACAAAAACCAATTGTGCAATAACCCGAACAATCGTGTATATCGTCGTGGGATTCGAATACTTACCTCGTTCTTTCAAGATCTGGAAGTATCAATCGATCCAGGGCCTGTTTTAATCACCAAGAGTTGAAAGCACAACTCCTCTACACGTATCCACACCGGCGGGATGAATTCCAACGCTTTGGAACGTATCTGCTAGGATACGTGAAGAGAAAAACCGATGTCCTTGACTTGGAATCGATATTCCAATCACTAGAACTCAAAATCAAGCTTCTCTAAGCTCTCATCAGAATCTAGGACGTCTGAGGTTCTTATTTTAGGGTTTGTGGCGGCTCTCATATTAATTAGGATTGCCCAAAACCCTTAAAACGCGAAAACCGAAAACTGCCCGTAAGTCGGACCGTCCGTTCCAGGCCTGGAACGGACGTTCTGATTCTACGCAGAACGGACGGTCCGTTATATAACGTAGAACGGACGTTCTGGATGCCTGGACCGTCCGTTCCAGACCTGGAACGGACGGTCTG
>NW_010965655.1:150994-156168 GCF_000463585.1 Tarenaya hassleriana
AGTAGACATGCAATACGGGACTTGTCACCTCCTACGCAGGAGAGATGTCGCTGGGCCCCTCGTGGAAATCGGACTGTGAAAATGCGTGGCCACGCTATAGATGAATGTACATCTATTTTATCAGTCGGTTTGCCTAGACGAGTAAGCGGTTGAACTTGAAGGGTGGCTCGAACCATGCCCTTGTTCAACATACGACATACCCCGACCCCGATCGCGAACCCCACCGCGAACCCGACCCCAGCCCCGATTCCAACCCGACCCCGATCCCGATCCCGATCCCGAAGCTCACTTTCCGGTAGGTCACCCATCCTTCCACTGCTCCAGCTCAATCCTCCTTAACCCAGAGTTCCAATTGACCATCATCCAACTACTCCAAGTTAAACTTCTGATATCATATAACATTAATATATATACATATATAAATGTTTATACATATAAATATTTATATATACACATACACACATACATATATATACATATATATATATATTTGTTATGTATGTATATAGTTAATATAGACATACCGATATATATATATATACGTATATATATATATTTACATATATATACATTCAAATTGATATATATATACATATATATACACAAAATATAC
The DNA here is from genome assembly GCF_000463585.1 of Tarenaya hassleriana. NCBI lineage: Eukaryota > Viridiplantae > Streptophyta > Magnoliopsida > Brassicales > Cleomaceae > Tarenaya > Tarenaya hassleriana. The sequence goes on from NW_010965655.1 coordinate 151,608, forward strand.
ATGTATTTGTATATATATATATGTATAAATATATAAAATAGATGTATTTAAATATATATATATAAATATATATTATATATAAATATATATATACATACATATATATATATACATGTATATATAAATATTTATACGTGTAGATATATATATATATTTACGTATATACATATTCAAATTTATATATATATATAATATATTTGTTATGTGTATGTATATGGTTAATATAGACATATCGATATATATATATATATTTATACGTATATATGTATATATATTTACCTATATACACATTCACAATTAAAAACAAAATTTCCATCCGATATCTGTTGGAATTCCGTTGGAAGTTTTTTAAAATTTTCCAAAAAAATTTCCAATCGATATCCGTTGGAATTATTTTTTCAAATTTCCAAAAAAATTTCCAACCGATATCTGTTGGAATTCCGTTGGAATTTTTTTCCAACCAACATCCGTCGGAATTCCGTTGGATATTTTCAACCGATTTTTCTAACCAATATCCGTTGAATTTTTCCAACGGATATCTGTTGAAAATACCGTTGGAAAATTTCAACCCAATTTTTCAATTGAATACGTTGAAAATTCCGTTAAAAATTTCTGACGGGCATTTCCAACGGATATCCGTTGGAAATTCCAACGGAAATCGCCGTTGAAATGCCGTTGAAAACCGTTGGAAATCCGTTGAAAATTTTTCAACGGACAAATCCGTTGGAAAATCCGTTGGAATTCGATGATTTTTTTTGTAGTGAGGTAGTGAGTTAGTAGACCGATAGGTGAATTCTCTATCTTTGTTGCTTGACGATTCCCGGAAGCAAGTCATAATCGTTATTCTCGTATGTTTAGCACATACCCATACACGTGAATACGATCCTGATACCCGTAGTCACCGTTGCTTGATAGTTTACTCGTTTTTATTGCATTATTTCCTTATTCTCCATTCTTTCCACATATTTTCATCATCAATTCTACTTCTACTTGCTTTGATTTAGTTTCGATTAGGGTTTAGATTTAGCTACCGGTCCTTGCATTCGACCCCGTGTTACGACGATCCGTATCCTTGCGGTGAGTTGTGAATCGGGTTATTGACAACGCAAATCTAGGTGTATAAATAATGCTCAAGTGATAAAAACCTAGATACAGCGAATACCGCAAGGGTACGGATCAACTGTAGTACCAGGGTCGAACACAGGGAATAGTTAACACTAAGAACAAAACTCGACTAAGAATCAGATCAGGAAATAGCAGATGGAATAGATGAATACCGAAAATAAAGCAATAAATAAACTAAGTAAAATCAGATAATTAAACCACCGTAGCTTCGGGATAACCTTAACGCGCAGGGATTGTTTCTAAGGATGGAGAATCTACGAATATCGAACTCTAATCGGGGATCTCAAGTTCTAATATCAGATTTGGCTCTCTCAAGTCCTAAATCCACTATCCAATAATTTAACCTATCGATCTCTCAACCTAATAGATTAAAATATCAAATGCATTAACGATCACTATCACAGTTCCTAAACCGATTAACCTATCTTTCAATAGTCTTAATCAATTTATTCAATGAATTCGTTCCGAATCTAATCTCAACTCTCGTTGTAAATCAGAATCTAAAATCAATCAATCAACTGGCCAAGAAGATCAAAAGCAATAAACTCAATTCAATTAAACCGAAGAGTATCGATAACGTAGTCTCGGAAAATAAAAACTAAACAAATCCCTACAAGGTTAAATCCCTAGCTACAGTGAAACGACTATCACTACCCATAACAACAAACGAGTTCAAATCAATAAAAAGAAACATAGAAACAGATAAAGAAGACTCGCAGCGATCTCTCGACGACGATTCTTCAATCTCTGCTCCCGGAAAACTCCGTCTTGATTCTCTCTCGAGTTCTCTAGCTTCTGCTGTGATCTCTCGATGATCTCTGAAGCTTAAGACGTCTCCTATTTATTTGCTTGGCAGCTGGGCTTTTTCCTTTGCTGAAAACGGAAGTACGGATGCAAAATAGGAAGTTTTCCCGTAATGCAACACGGCCGTGTCGAATGCAACACGGTCCGTGTCAATTCTCTGTTAAAAAATCTGCACTTTAGATATGGGTTGAACACGGGCGAGTTTGAATCAATACGGCCGTGTCGAAGATAACACGGTCCGTGTCAATTCTCTGAGCAAAACTTCACTTTTTTCAGCACGGACACAACACGGCCGTGTCAAATGCAACACGGTCCGTGTCGATTCTTCAACTCGAATATGCTTGACAGATTTGCTCATAACTTTCTGCTCCAATGTCAGATTTGTGCGATCTTGGTGTCTATGCGTAGGTATTGAAGAGAGCTTTCCAATGAGGTAGAGAACACGAAATTTGGACTTGTAGAGTGGATGTTATTGGACTTTCAAGATCTGACTTTTTAGGCTTCATATTTTTCTCCGAAACAACTCCAAATGTTCCCGTTTCGTCTGTGATGTTCCGTAGTCCATGTTTTCTACTCCTTTTGCTCTCTTTTATGCATGAATACCTGTTTTGATACCAAAGAAAGCAACCAAGCAATATCGAGACCAATTGTGCTCTAGAATGCCTATAAATATGCAAAACCGAGTAAAATGCACTAGACATCCTATACCAAAATGTCACCAAAATACATGTCATCAAACTCCCCTAGACTTAAATCTTTGCTCGTCCTCGAGCAAATACTCCGTGAAAAGCGGTCTGAAAGGAGGGCGAGACAATGACATAACTCAAAATGATAATCGAGAGCGAAACCTCTATCCGACCTAGATCCCCGTGAACAATGATCAAGTCTATCTAGTATGATCTCCCTCTGTAAAGGATAGTCTTTCCTAGCTATGGGATCTATACCGCTACTAAGAACCAATCCAAGAACTTCAATCATCTACCAAGCATGTTTCTCGAACCTATCACATCATTCTACCTAATCGTATCAAGTATACGCTTTTGGTATTCATTCTTTTTCTTCTTCTTTTTTTTTCATCTAGCTAGATTTTTTTTCTTTTACTAGCATCTCGGGTTCCTAGGATGTTGAAGTTGAAGGGTTCCTAATCAATTTTTTTTCGATTTTGTTTATTGGATAACCCGACCCACAACTTAGACCCGAACCATCAAATTGATGCACTCATGTCCTCGAACGATTTTCGTTGACGAGATAATGACAGCGGAGTGTCGAGATGCTCACTATCTTTTTCTGCACATAAAGAAATGAGAATGCATTTGATAATAGACTTTACCGATTTCAACAAACATGGGAAAGGTTCTTATAGAAACTTTTCTACTTGGCTAGACAACATCGGTCCCATGGGTTCCAACCAACGATTTCTATCCCACAAGCAATTCTAGAAAATCCTAAAGATCAAGCAATCAATTCAACAAAACTTAACCATGTTTAACGGATCACCATGTTTTCAAGACGTTTCTACTCTCTCATGCCATAGATCATCACATCAATACTCAAAACGGTTTTATGCACGTGATCTTATATGTCGGTTGTATGCACGTGATCTTATATGTCCTAAATATTATATGTAAATGCACAATCCTAACAACAACAAACTATATGATCCTAAAATATCCTATATGCACATGCAACTAAAAAGTGAAAATAAAAGAGAAAAATGCATGCAACACTACTCTATATGGATATGGTTTGGCGTTAGACGAATCCTCCCCCAGACTTGAACTGGACACTGTCCTCGGTGTCAATTCTCGTCTAGTAGAGGCAACCAATAAAATGAGTCAAAAGAGAAGAAAATCAAGAAGGAAAAAGAATACTTAGCTCGCGATGTTCGTTCACTCGCACTTAAGTCTGCCTACGTCTATCACATAGCTAGCTTCCTCGCCTCCTCAGTTCCTCATTATAACTCAACCTGGTGATAAGAGACACAAACCAATATCTGATGCAAAAATAAACAGAAAAGAAAGAAAACTAACCTAAGGACTCGGGTTGCCTCCCGGGAGCGCTTGTTTAGGGTCTTTAGCTTGACCAAACTCTCTCAACTACCGGATGGGTCTAATGGGCGAAGATTATCGATCTTCTGCCAACCTAGATCATAAAATTTAAGAGCATCTCTACAACAAAATGAGTTTGAGAAACGCGGCGTACCTAGTAGAGAAAAATCTGGTGGTGATGCATGAGATTCGAGCCAGATCTCACGATGGTCTGATGAGTTAGTGACCTGCCCAACCATGTTAGCTTCTTTCTTACCTTTTGTCCTATCTGGATCCGGTCCTCTCTTAACCTTGTGTCTGTGGTCCTGGTTCTTAGGCGTTTTGAGCTTGTAAACTGAACAAATAGATTTCACACTTTCGTCTGGATTGTCAGTTTGATTGAGCATGAATTCTATTGTCTCGTCTCCAATGGACATAGTAAGACGACCCGCTCTGACATGGATGACGACATCTGCTGTGTTGAGAAAGGGACGCCCTAGAATGATAGGCATGCTTGAATCTGCATCCATGTCAAGAACCACAAAATCGACAGGTATGTAATAATCACCCACCTTAAGTGGCATATCCTCTAGTATACCTGCAGG
>NW_010965655.1:156264-156671 GCF_000463585.1 Tarenaya hassleriana
TCAATAAAGAGATTGCCCAGTTTGCAAGGAATGGAGAAACTACCTGGGTCTGCCATCTTACGGGGCAGATCATGTTGAAAAACGGCACTGCACTCTTTGGTTAGCGCTACTGTCTCCTTCTCCAGTGTCTTCTTACTAGCTAGAATATCCTTGAGAAATTTGGCATAAGAGGGCATTTGAGTGATTATCTCATGAAAAGGTATTGTGACCTCCAATTTCTTTATCATGTCCGTGAAGCGCTTAAACTGGCTGGCCTCTTTTTGTTGCACAAGTCGTGAAGGGAATGGAACTGGAGGAGGTCTGGGAGGTGGAGGAACATACTTTGGTTCTTCCTCACATGTCATCTTAACTGGAGTATCTGCAGACTGAATGTTAGAGGTGATCGCAGATCTAGAGTAAAAAGACTC
>NW_010965655.1:157527-162220 GCF_000463585.1 Tarenaya hassleriana
TGTCTTTGAGGCTAACGTTTCTGATAAACTCGTGAGATGGAGCACACTCGTTGGCCATCTTGTTGATTTGTTGCTCTATGAAGTTGAATGATTTTTCATTGAGGCTTCCTCCACATGCTACTCGAATAAGAACCCGAGTGTCCTCCTTTAATCCCTGCAAGAAAGTGGAAATAAGGTACCTTTTATCCCATCCATGGTGAGGACATGTTCTCTGGTATCCTTGAAAGCGATCCCAAGCTTCACGTAAGGATTCATCAGGTTCCTGCAAAAATGAGTTAATTTGTTGTTTCGCGAGCTGGGTCTTGCTAGCGGGGAAGAACCGCTGCATGAACTTTTCTTGCATCTGTTCCCATGAGCATATGGAATCTGGAGGTAGTGTGTAGAGCCATTCCAGAGCAGTATCCATTAAGGAGAATGGAAAGGCTATGAGCATGAGAGACTCATCGGTAACTCCGCGGACTGTCCTCACTGACTGGCATAGTAGCTTGAATCGAGTCAAGTGAGGGATCGGGTCTTCGTTAGGTTTACCTCTGAAAGCCGATGAGCTCAACATATTGATGAATGCCAATTGAAACTCAAAATTGTTACGGTCGATATCAGGCCGGCGAATGCATAAGAGTTGCTGAATGTACTTGGGCTGAAGGTATGCCCCATAAGTGTCATTGTTGTTCTCAGCAACTATAGCACGTTCCTCCATCTTTCTTTGTTGTCGTTTCTTCTTTCGATTGCGCTTAGTGGACTTCTCGATTTCACGATCAAGAGGTACTAGGTTATCAGACCCAGAACTTCTTTTCATACACCGGAAAACCTACACACCAGAAAGTAGAACGAACAAAAAAATAGATCAAGAAATCGAGGGAAAACAAAAAGGAAAAAGGATCTAGATTCAAAGGAATCTTTATCCTAACGCTAAACTATTCCCCGGCAACGGCGCCAAAAACTTGACAACGCAAATCTAGGTGTATAAATAATGCTCAAGTGATAAAAACCTAGATACAGCGAATACCGCAAGGGTACGGATCAACTGTAGTACCAGGGTCGAACACAGGGAATAGTTAACACTAAGAACAAGACTCAACTATGATTTAGATCAGCAAATAGTGGATGAAATAGATGAATACTGAAAATAAAGCGATAAATAAACTAAGTAAATCAGATAACTAAACCACCGTAACTTCGGGATAACCTTAATGCGCAGGGATTGTTTCTAAGGATGGAGAATCTACGAATATCGAACTCTAAACGGGGATCTCAAGTTCTAATATCAGATTGGGCTCTCTCAAGTCCTAAATCCACTATCCAATAATTTAACCTATCGATCTCTCAACCTAATAGATTAAAATATCAAATGCATTAACGATCACTATCACAGTTCCTAAACCGATTAACCTATCTCTCAATAGTCTTAATCAATTCATTCAATGAAATCGTTCCGAATCTAATCTCAACTCTCGTTGCAAATCAGAATCTATAATCAATCAATCAACTGGCCAAGAATATCAAAAGCAATAAACTCAATTCAATTAAACCGCCGAGTATCGATAACGTAGTCTCGGAAAATAAAAACTAAACAAATCCCTACAAGGTTAAATCTCTAGCTACAGTGAAACGACTACTCACTACCCATAACAACAAACGAGTTCAAATCAATAAGAAGAAACATAGAAACAGATAAAGAAGACTCGCAGCGATCTCTCGACGACGATTCTTCAATCTCTGCTCCCGGGAAAATCCGTCTTGATTCTCTCTTGAGTTCTCTAGCTTCTCCTGTGATCTCTCGATGATTTCTGAAGCCTAAGACGTCTCCTATTTATTTTCTTGGCAGCTCGGCTTTTTCCTTTGCTGAAAACGGAAGTCCGGATGCAAAATAGGAAGTTTTCCCGTAATGCAACACAGCCTGTCGAATGCAACACGGTCCGTGTCAATTCTCTGTTAAAAAATCTGCACTTTAGATATGGGTTGAACACGGGCGAGTTTGAATCAACACGGCCGTGTCGAATGACAACACGGTCCGTGTCAATTCTCTGAGCAAAACTTCACTTTTTTCAGCACGGACACAACACGGCCGTGTCAAATGCAACACGGTCCGTGTCGATTCTTCAACTCGAACATGCTTAACAGATTTGCTCATAACTTTCTGCTCCAATGTCGGATTTGTGCGATCTTGGTGTCTATGCGTAGATATTGAAGAGAGCTGTCTAATGAGGTAGAGAACACGCAATTTGGACTTGTAGAGTGGATGTTATTGGACTTTCAAGATCTGACTTTTTAGGCTTCATATTTTTCTCCGGAACAACTCCAAATGTTCCCGTTTCGTCTGTGATGTTCCGTAATCCATGTTTTCCACTCCTTTTGCTCTCTTTTATGCATGAACACCTGTTTTGATACCAAAGAAAGAAACCAAGCAATATTGAGACCAATTGTGCTCCAGAATACCTATAAATATGCAAAACCGAGTAAAATGCACTAGACATCCTATACCAAAATGTCACCAAAATACATGTCATCAGTTATAAATTCTAGACTCTTACACACGTATCAGGCCCTCTCGTGGAAGTCGGACTATGAAAATCGCGTGGCCACGCTATAGATGAAGTTGCATCTATTTTATTAGTCGATTTGCCAAGACGAGAAAGCGGTTCAACTTGAAGGGTTGCTCAAACCATGCCCTTGTTCAACATATGATATCGTGAGACAAAGGATCAGAACTTGGGCAGTTAATGCCTTGGTTAGATCACCTCTAACTCAGTTCTAAGTGGGTGGTCATGGCGGCTTGCTAGAGGCTAACCATGACTTGTGGTTCGGGAAAGATTCCAAAAAATCACTACCACTTAGAATGGGCCTACATGGTCACATATACCACTAGGGATGGACTTATACGTGAAGAATCTGAAGAATGGAAACGAGATTTGACCGAAACGAGCATGAAAAGGAGTTTTCAGTGTGTTGGTCCGGAGCTGACCAAGTTTAGTCAGTCCAGGTGGTCCGGAAGCTCGGTCCGAGGTCTTCTGTCAAGGTCTGATCCGACTGACCAAGAGTTGGTCAGCCCCGGACCAGATGCTGGGTCAGGCGGACCGAGAAAATGCATGAGTCGGACTGAGCTGACGAAGAAGAAACTTGGTCCGGAGCTGACCAAAACTTGGTCAGCCGGACCAAGCCTTCAAGTCAGGTGGTCCGAAGGGCTCGGACTAAGCTTGGACCGGCGGACCAAGTTCCTAGTCCGGCGGACCGGGATCTGAAAATTTTCCAAAATTCGGATTTAGGATTTTCTAAGCTTATTTAAGTTTGGGATTTCGTCCAAACTTAATTAAGGCCGCCCTAAAACTAAGAGAAACATCCTAGAACCCTAGAGAACCTGTTCTCTTCGATTTCGGTTGTCCCGGGATTGGATCTCGTCTCTTGAGTTTCCCTTTTCTTCATTAATCCTAGCAGATTCGTTCCAAACCGTTTGGAATCCTTCCCGTCGGTGTGGATACGTGTAGAGGGACTGTAACTTCAGTCCTAGGTGATTAAGAACAGGCCCCGGATCGATATCTGCTTCAAATTTCATTGAGAACGAGGTAAGTAACGATTCCCTCGGTGATATACACGATCTTTCGGGTTTTGTAAGTTTGGTTGCGTGTGGCGCCTGATAGGTTTAGATCTTTCTTCCGCTGCATGAAACCTAGTAAACCAAACCCTAGATCGATATGATCGCATGTAGGAACCCGTAGATAACCCAACAGTGGTATTAGAGCCTGGTTCTCTGTATATCGCCGTGCTTGTTGTATGATTGCATGATTTAATCGTTAAATTGCATGTAATAATTGAATCTATGCATGTTTAATGATACTTGGGATTGTTGAATGATGCATGGATGGTATGGAGTCTGGAACGGGTTAACAGTGCGACGAAACGGGGGTGAAACCCTAATTTTCAAAACCCAAAAAATCTGTTCCGAATCTGATCAGTCTGCGGTCAGCCGGACCAAGAGTTGGTCAGCCGGACCAGCAGACAGATCAGACTACGGACTGCGTTTTGATCAGGAGGACCAAAGTTCTCGCTGGTCAACCCCGGACCAAGCGAGAACAGTTCTGGTCTGAGCTGAGAACCAAGCTGACCAAGAGAACGGAATGAGTTGGTCCGGAGCTAACCAAGTTTGGTCAGCCCCAGACCAACCTCAGTTTCGAACTGAGTCCGATTCCAGGTCAGCTCTGTTGGTTGTAATGCTCTAGGATGATCCGTGATATGACATTTTGACTTTGTATTGGTTCATTGATTTATGAATGCATTACATCCCCGTTATATGATTGGCATGTTTGTTATATTTCGGTATCCTTGAATCATTATAGAATGATTCTAAACACCCTGGTCAGTTATCATTGTGGGAACAATGATGAATTAAGACTAGCATGAGGTGTGATCGATGCATTGGATGCATATCACAATCATGGGTACTCGTTATGAATGAGTGACTGGTTGACCCGCATGAGATTGTCACATGGACAGAGTCATGACTTGAATCTCATAAAGCGGTTCGTTCTTGGATCCTCAGACCTGAGGATTTGTCGTTCTGACTCTGTCGTTCTGACTCGGTCGAGTCAAAACTCTGACTCTGTCCGAGTCAAAACTCTGAGTTTCTCTCGTTCTGACTCTGTCGAGTCAAAACTCTGACTCTGTCCGAGTCAAAACTCTGACTCTATCTAGGTCAAAA
>NW_010965656.1:0-1168 GCF_000463585.1 Tarenaya hassleriana
ATATATATATAAACAATGGCAAAACCTTATTCAATCATCCACTCGGACAAAAGTATTACAATTTTGTTGCTTACCTGACTCTAATTTAGTTTAAATAATATACATTTTTCATGGACCTACATAGTCCCTTTTTCTGATGGGTGACAATAAAAAAAATGTTTTATTAATACGGTAATTATATATTATGCAGAAGCTTCGCTACCTCTCGTATGCATGGCAGGTATACTTTTTTTTGGAGAAAAAAATTGTTATTTAATTGATAATATAACGTTAAGAAAAGGATTATGAGGCAAACGAAACTTGAATTTTTTTTTTGTAACCTAACGAAACTTGAATTTTATCCATAATTTTTTGACATTTTTCGTTATGAAATGAATCAAACAAAATAAAAGATAACAATCCTATACTTTGACAAAAAAAAAAAAGATAACAATCCTATATTGAATTTCAAATTCGGTATGCAAGCTTTTTATAACACTGCTAGTTGAGTACCTGCGCGATGCGCAGGATGATTCTTTATTATATTTTGATTATATTTTTATAAATTTTGTTGATATATAATTTAAAAAATTGAATTAATTAATTTTTTTTTTAATATGGGATTAAAAAATAATATAAAATTATTGTAAAAACATCAATATTCATTATATAATAAGGAAACGTTGTCTTTGTTTACGTGTTTTATATATTTGTTGTCAATAAACAATTTGTCATATAAATATTTTCCGACGGACATTTTACATATGCCTTAGAATATCAAAGATTGAAATATCAAATTCGTTGGATATAGAGAGTTTTAGAATTTTTTTCAAAGGACTATTTTTTGTATATCTAATATTAGTTTAATCGGGGCATTTCCAAAGGGCTATGTATATATTGTGAGCAAAGGTTAAATAACATTTATTTAATTTAAATGTTATTTAATTTAAATATTATTTAATTTAAAAATTCTTTTCAAAACATCAAATCATATATATATATATATATTTATTCAAGTAAGGTTGCTAATATATATTACCTTTCACCAACCTCTCTTGGCTAAGTGATTGAACAGTGATTGAACACTTTGTATGCTCTGACTAACCTTTAAAAGACGACATTCGGCATCATCTGCCGCAAGATTGTATTAATTACAGTAACATTTTAATAAGAAGTTTTGTAAAAAAAA
>NW_010965657.1:0-1168 GCF_000463585.1 Tarenaya hassleriana
TTTAAATTATAAATTATTATATTTATAATAATTTAAATTTTAAATAAATTACAGATGAGTCATTCTTTCGGAAGGGGATCACGGTTATCAGGCGAAAGATCTCAACATCAGAGATCTCCGTCAATTGATATGGCCGAATCTCAACCGCAACCACCAACGCAGGTTACAATTGATAACGTGGCTGAGGTATTAGATAATCCTGCAAGAATTTTGTTACCGAAACTGGATCCGATAAAAAATCCAGCAACAAAATGGTAATTTAAAGTTCAATATTTTTATTTTAAATATTTTATTTAAATATAAAAATTTAATTAAAATTTATTAATATTTTTTAGGTTTGGTGTTGATGTTGAGATAACTACCAATTTATCAAAACTCATCAAACAGAATTTTAAAGGTGCTTATCTTAATTGGAGTACGATCCCACAACCTACCAAAGATTCGTGGTGGTTAAGTTTTGTGGTAAGTTTTTTATATTTATAAATACATATAAAATTAAATTTGATTTTATTATTTATTTTATTTTTTATAAAAAAATTTATATAGCAACAATGGCGTTGGGATCCTGAGCATGACGCACTTGTTCGGCGCAAGTGGAAGGAGGCTGTAATTCGTCTAGTGAAAGCCAGAGTTCACAAACTCAAACAAAAATGGCTTTCTGAACCCTATATGGATCCTCCTTATTGGGTCGAAAAAGATCATTGGGATCGAATGGTGGAGCATTGGGCTTCTCCAGCTGCCAAAGAAAAAAGTCAGCGAGCGTCTCAGAGTCGAAAAGCTGAAATGGTTCCTAATGCCGGAGGGCATGTGCATACATCGGGAGCTAAGCCTTTCAGTCGTGTTATGCATGAAATGGCTAAAAAAAGTGAAGCGCCAACGTTCGTAGATCTGTTGAGAGCAACACATACACGAAAAGATGGTGTGATGGTTGACGGAAAAGCCCAACAAATCGCGGAACAAATTCAGCATGAGGTATATTTTCTAATATAATTTTTTTTTAATGTTAATATTTTATATTTAATTTTAATTGTTTTTTAATATTTTAGATTATTGCGTCGCAACCAACACAAGGCGAAGCTTCTGCATCGGAACCTAATTTGCCGAAGGAGAAAATTGATGAGATATATCTTCAGGTAATTTATAAATAAATAAATTAAATAAATAAATT
>NW_010965658.1:0-1167 GCF_000463585.1 Tarenaya hassleriana
TCAAACTTAAATCATTTGATATTTGATTGTTTGCTCGTTATTTCATTGCAGAATTTCATGGTGGACGTAAAAGGACCTCAAATGGCGCTTTTGCCTGTACTGGCATTTGAAGGTGGGACAAGGAGAAATATACCCAAGTTTGAGGTCCGTAGAATCGAAGAATTCATGTTTTATTGAACTGTTCATGAAAGAGTCTTGAGGCGGCATTGCGTTCCATGTTTAGTAATAAGTTGCTTGAGATGCGAGAATGTTTCGACGTTGCTCGTGTAAATTATTTTAGTCCATAGGTGACATGTGAGCCTAACAGATTTAGTATTTCATTTGTATGGTTGTAGTCGTAACTATCAAATATCTCGTCTTCTTTTTAGCGATAGATCTGCTGTGTGAAATGATCATATGTCATTTGCTCAGTTTTCAGGATAACATCTTCTTGCAACAGGTAGGCACTCTAATCTATGTTCGGGTTGTGAAGACGAACACGGGAATGAATCCGGAGCTGTCATGTACTGACGGTGAGCCCGTCCATCTTGTTTCTCTGTCAATGTTTGTTTTCCATGTTAGTTTCTGCACTAATTAATAACTTGATTCCATTTAAAAGCAAGCGGAAAGGCTGCAGAATTTGGACCCTTAAGAGATGGTTTCATGTTTGAAACTTCAACTGGTTTGGCAAGGATGTAAGGCTCTTCTTGTTCATATTTCAGCATTTTTGTTGGGCTGAGTTCCCTTGCATCTCCATTCTTGACATACAAAGGGTCTTTCTCTTATCTTAAAGGTTGCTAAGCTCACCAACATGCCCAGTCCTCGAAACCCTTGGGAAGAAACTTTCATTCGAGATTGCGGTCGGCCTAAATGGCAGAGTCTGGGTATATATATACATAGACATTATATCCTTGATCTGCAGCATTTTGTTAGCATATAAATTCATGGATAGGATAGCTCGGTATTTATGCCCTTTGTGTGTTCTGAGAGAACTTGTTAACGCACGATTCCAGGTAAATGCAGCCTCTCCTCGTGCGGTGATTATTGTCGCCAATGCGATCATGAACTCTGAGTTGTTAAGCGGGACACAGCAGAGGATCATGGTGGAGAAATTGCTTGGAAAAGTCTCAGAGTGAGGTTGGTTAGTCTAACGTTGCGTGCCAAAGCTCACACTTGCTTCCCCAGTTT
>NW_010965659.1:0-1166 GCF_000463585.1 Tarenaya hassleriana
TTTTCTGTTGGGGAAGCTTTGTTGGCTCTCATGGGGATCATCGGCTCAGTGAAGGAGTCCCTTGTGAAGATACTTGTCCAAGGAGATTTCTCCGAGTATTTGGACGATAGAAACATGCACTGCACTGCCCGTCTTGCTGATATGTTGAGCCAATTCTCAGGTGATCTTCAGAAGCACTACCCAAATAACAGTTCTTCTGATAATGGATTCTTGATGGACGAAATCAAGGTGCTCGAGGAATGCAAATCAGTTGGATTGCCTAATTTCCTACCGAGATCGGCCTTTTTAGCTATCTTTATAAAACACATAGAGGGAATTCAGAGCAGGCCGGTGGATTTCATGAGGGAAACATGGGAATACATCGATGGCATTCTATCGTCAGTCATTTCCAAACACTCAGATAGCTTCCCCCAGATTCAGCAATCCATCAGAAGGGCGGGCCGAAATCTGATCTGCAAAATGAAGGAACGATCAGTGAACCGTGTGATAGAAATGGTGGAGACTGAGAAGCAGACGGATTATACTTGTAACCCTGAGTATATATCCTCGTGGAACAAGAACATAGCTCAACAAGGTAGCTTCATCAAATCCGTTAAGGATGGCCGTGATGCCTGCGACTTACCTGAATTCGGTACCGTGAAGATTTCGCATCTTAGGGTTCACGGTGATTTGCTGCAGCAGGCCTTTGATTTGAAGATGAGGATCACTGCTTACTGGACGATTGTCCTGCTAAGGATTGTCGACAACGTTGCTCTGCACCTGCGATTCTCGGTGATCAATTTGGTCGACAAGGAGATGGAGAAGGATATCGTTGCGGAAATGGTGGGTACCGACGGGAATGGCGAGATTCTGAGGATGCTGGTGGAATCTCCCGCGGTGGCAAGCAAAAGAGAGAAGCTGAAGAACAGTATCAAGCTTCTGAAGGAGTCGAAGGATGTATTGGCTGCCATTGTTGATCAGAACTCTGTTTAGGGAGATCGTTGAGCTTTTGGGGTTTTAGGGTTTTAAGCTTCTGATGGTTTTATGTTGTTGGGTCTTTTTCTTTATCTCTCTGTGGTAGTGAATCCACATCGTATCGTTTTCCTCCGTTTCTAATGAAAGCAACTTTGATTTGAAGAACTGTGAATTCCAGTTACGTTAGATACAAGTTTCCTTTTTTTTTTTTT
>NW_010965660.1:0-381 GCF_000463585.1 Tarenaya hassleriana
GCGAAAGCAATGCTTTCTTAACCTCTCTCGCTCTCATGAAGAAATTTGTGTTTGATCTCACGGGTATACTCTCAAAGGCCTTTGACTGGGTTTTTCTCAAATCCTCACCAATTTTTGAGTGAACTACCTCATGGTCACACAATTTCTTCTCATTTTTGATCATTTGAAGTTGATCTTCATACACTTCTTTAGGAGTCAAAGGAACCAATCTGATTTGCTTCCCTTTGAACTCAAAAGAATATTTGTTGGAGTATCCATCGTGTTGAGCACGGGTATCAAACTGCCATGGCCGCCCAAGAAGTAAATGACCAGCTTGCATGGGCACAACATCACATAACACTTCATCTTCGTATTTGCCAATACGAAATGGAACCTTTACTT
>NW_010965661.1:0-1165 GCF_000463585.1 Tarenaya hassleriana
TAATAATAATAATAATAATAATAATAATAATAATAATAATAATAATAATAATAATAAACCGCAAATGTACAATGTAATTTAAAAATCAAACCGAACTAAACCGGACCGACCCAAAATAGGAGCAAATTTAAATCAACTATTAGGGAAAATTTTGGAAACGAGATTTTTTTTCTTTAAAATGTTAAATCGCCCAAATAGTGCTTTGTGTATAATGTATATAGCTTGGTTTCACCTATCAATATAATTATTTAAGTGATTAGCGTTTCATTTGGTATTAACCACCATAAACATATACCCTTTCTCTGCATTTGAAATGTGTGCATTTGTCTCGTGTTAATTAAAAGGTACAAATTTGCTTTGCTTTTATTTTTTCACGAAATAGAATTATATGAAATATATTATCATGCAACCAAAATCCTTGTTACATTTCCAAAAACTATAAAATTCCAAAACAAAATAAATAACTTACAGCGGCAACTAAAACTATGGCCTCACATCATCATCCTCTTAGGTGGTGGTTTCAAAGACAGTCGCAAAACTACACCAACGCCCCCGGAACTCTATATATATATATATATGTGCGCACCACAACAACAGAATCTCCCTTACAGATTAGCGTCACGGACCGGACCAAAGGGACTAGAGATTTGTTCCTGTCCTGCATCTGTTGGAAGTGTATGTTTTTTAAAGTTTAGGGTTTTAGGTTTCATTGGGACAACCCGGCTTAGTAACCGGTACCATGCCTCTGTCCCGATCGTCTCTATGTCCAATTGGTTAGCGGGTTCATCCAAGAGAACCACGTGAGGCTGCCTGTACGCGAGCCATGCAAATATCGCACATCTCCTCTGCCCATACAACAGATTCTCCATCGCCATCACCTGAGCCTTACCCGACAGCCGCATCATGTGTTGGAGTCCAGACATTTCTAGGAAAAGCTTCTCAGCCATGTGCTGATGATGATATTGTGCGATCCTCAGATAGCTGGGTCCCACCAGTGCAACCCTCTGAGTCAAGGTCGACACCGAAATCGAGGTCCTTGCAAATGATATCGTCAGACTTATACCCGAACGATACTTCCACAAACTGAAGCACAGGCGGAGGAAGCTGTTGGGGACGGCGGTTGTTGACGACGGCAAAACTCCGGCAATTCGAGCGATTCCAGATA
>NW_010965662.1:0-245 GCF_000463585.1 Tarenaya hassleriana
GCACACATAGTCGGTTCCCCAGTCGTAGCGCTCCCTGCTCATCGATACGATAGCCCTTGAGGCTATATTCCTCGATGTGATCCATGCATCGAGAGAGTAAAGAGTCACCGCTCTGTCCCCTGACCACGCGCTCTATCAAAGTCGGCGTCGACTCCTCGGTCGCCAACGAGAGATGTCCCAACATCGTAGTCAACTCAGCGGCGTTGCTGCGAGATGAGGTGACAACGCGTATGGCCGCTAAGATG
>NW_010965663.1:0-1164 GCF_000463585.1 Tarenaya hassleriana
AACCGGGCCAAGTGTGTAAACTACGAAAATCTCTCTATGGTCTCAAACAGTCACCACGGGCTTGGTATCATAAGCTCTATCTCTCCCTCACCGGTAAAGGCTTCACCCGAAGCCACTCTGATCACTCTCTCTTTATTCTTCACTCATCTCGTGGAATTGTTATAATTCTTGTCTATGTAGACGACATTATTATTGCAGGCAGTGATCATGATGGCATCCGCGAAACAAAGCAATACTTGAACTCCGTCTTTGACATTAAGGATCTCGGGGTTTTAAAATATTTCCTCGGCATTGAAGTCACTCGATCCACTAACTCGTTATTTTTGTCGCAAAGGAAATATATTCTTGACTTGTTACAGGAAACCGGAAAACTTGGATGCAAACCCGTCCGCACTCCCATTGAAGAACATTTCAAGGATCAACGCGAGGGGGAATCACTAGAGGATCCTGAACGTTATCGTCGCGTTGTAGGTAAGCTGATATATCTCACAATAACACGTCCTGATATAAGTTTTGCTGTACACCAGGTCAGCCAATGGATGCACGCTCCAACTACCACGCACTCACTCATGGTGGATAGAATACTCAAATACCTCAAAGCAACCCCAAACAAAGGAGTGCACATGACAAACAACCATCATACGGAAATTGTGGCATATTGTGACGCAGATTGGGCAGGAGACCGAATAGATCGCAAATCAACAACGGGATACTGTACTTTTGTTGGAGGCAATCTAGTCACGTGGAAAAGCAAGAAACAGACGGTCGTGGCACGATCAAGTGCCGAAGCCGAATACCGAGCAATGGCGAACACTACGAGCGAAATAGTATGGCTTCGACAATTACTCGATGATGTTGGAATTCACTCAGAGACACCAACTACACTACACTGTGACAACCAAGCGGCGCTCCACATAGCCTCCAACTCGGTCTTTCATGAAAGAACGAAACATATAGAAGTGGACTGTCACTTCATTCGGGAGAAAATCACGCAAGGTCTAATCGCAACAAAGTATACTCGAAGTCAAAACCAACTCGCAGACATTTTGACCAAGGCAACAAGTTCGTTCACTCTCAACAAATTTCTCTCCAAGATTGGACTCATCGACTATTCCCGTCCAATCTTGAGGGGGAATGTTGGCGAGCAAGAAACGGACACAAGGA
>NW_010965664.1:0-227 GCF_000463585.1 Tarenaya hassleriana
TCCTCATTCCCAGTCACGAGAAATCCGTATCTCACAGGCTCTTGGCGAATCCTGCCTGATCTCCGAGGTTCACTCGTCGAAGGTTGAGTCACAACCGGCAGTTAAACAGGTTGACCATCTTCAACTTGTTCACTCGGCTCAGCGTCTACATGTTGCTCTCGAACTTCCTCAAGTTCGATCCTACTCCCACTGACTCTTTTGGAGACGAACTCTCGCTCCATAAAAGT
>NW_010965664.1:1586-2554 GCF_000463585.1 Tarenaya hassleriana
GTAAACGCCAACACACAATGCAGCAACTCTTGCTCCATTTCCGACGCGTAGATCCGCTTCTCCCTTAGCTAGCATCCTACTTCTTCTTAGTCCCTGCATATTTCCACAAATGTGTGATGCACTTCCGGTATCTAATACACATGAAGATATAGTACAGATGTTAGCCTCTATAACGTGGATACCTGAGGCAGAAGCTTCGCCAAGCTTCCTTCAGATCCTCCAAGTAAAGGTGACAATTACGCTTCCAGTGTCCAGACACTCCGCAGTAATGACAGTCACCCTTATCGGGTTTAGACTTAGGCGTAGAGGCAACCTTTGCCTTTTTCGCCACCTTCTTTTTGGCTTTACCCCGCCGCTTCTTGGTGGAGCTTTTCTCAATAGCAAACACAGTCTTGGGTACCACGATATCCTGCTCAGCCGATTTCAGCATCCCATGCAGTTCGGCTAAGCTCTTAGTCATCCCATGCATATGATACTGCATCACGAACTGATTATAGTCCTCAGGCAATGACATAAGGATCAAGTCTGCAACCAAGTCATCATCGAGTGTCACTCCCATGCGCTCAAGTTCCTCAACATGAGCTCGCATGTGGAGGATGTGGGTGTTGACAGAGCTGCCTCTCGGCATCTCCGTCTTCACTAGAGCCCTTAGCGTCTCGTACTTTTCAGTACGCGCTAGCTCCTGAAACATGGTTTTGAGCTGTTCGATCATATCAAACACGATCTTCCCATCAAACTGCCTCTGCAGATTGGGGGCCATGCTTCCCAACATGAGACATGAGATCTCGATGTCGTCAGTCTGATGCTTCAACCAAGCATCCCTGACAGCTCTCGTGGCATTGGCCGCAGGCTCTGCTGGTAGAGCCCCTTCTAGGACGTATGACTTCTTATCGTGCTTGAGAACAATTCTCAAGTTCCGACACCAGTCTAAGAAGTTCGTCCCGGTCAGCTTATCCTTCTCAAGGATA
>NW_010965664.1:3470-9821 GCF_000463585.1 Tarenaya hassleriana
GGCTTCTGTGCAACGATTGTTCATAATCCGAATGAACCATCAAGTCGATTATGCAATCCCAATCCCGAAACTCCCACTCAATCAAACATATCTAATATCTTGATTAAGTTACATGCATTCATTCACTATGGACCATCCATAAGAAAGAATCATGTTATTCTGAATCACAGTTGATCGGTTTTAAGCAATGATTGCTCAAACCAGATCCCGAAACGCAAAATCAAATTTTGGTGAAGTGTCGGGTCCTAGACCGATCGGTCTAGGCCTAGACCGATCGGTCTAGGCGGTTCGGTCTTCGGGTCACGTTCGGTCCAGACCGTTCGCTCTGGATTGGTCCAGACCGATCGGTCTTGGTCCAGATCGATCGGTCTACGCACGCAGACCGTTCAGTTCAGACCTGTCGGTCCAACCGACATGCGAAACCCTAGACCGATCGGTCCAGAGGACCAGACCGATCGGTCCAGGCAAAAACGTGATCAGATCTCGTTTTCGTCGTTTCTGCCCCGTTTCAGACCCAAATTCGACCCCGTTTTCGCCTGCGAACTCAAAATTCGAAGCTCTTGCACACTATGCATTAATGAACAGAAAATCTACTCTAGATCCATAATCAAATCATGCATAGCATCAAAGCAAACACGGATTCAAACAATTCAAATCCTATAACGTGCGTGATCGGGTTCTAACAAAAATCATGTAGAGTAACCAGGCTCTGATACCACTGTTGGGTTTTCCTGGGATCTCAAGAGCGAATCTAATTCCTAAGAGATCAGTTCTAGGGTTTGCGCAGCGGATGTAAAACAAAAAATTTTGATGAAACCCTAAAACCTATCATGCATGATCTTGTAGAAACGTTAGAACGCTTACCTCAATCGATCTGGGGTCTGTATCAATCGAAGAACGTGTCTGATCAGTGTAGGCAGGAAGAATACCTTGCCCTCTACACGTATCCACACGGCAGAAAGGATTCCAACGGTTGGAACTTGTCTGCTAGGACTGAAGAACGCTTTCTTCTTTAGGCAAGGGTTTCAGGGATCCTTCTCTTAGCTTTTTCACTCTCCAAACCTCTCCCTAGGGTCTGAAAATCGTGCCAAAATAGTTGAGTGGTATTTCCCTAAGTTTTCCACCATTAAAACCCTAATTAGAGCTGGATTGATCGGTCCAGACCTAGACTGATCGGTCTGGAGCTTTTTAACGTCTGGACCGATCGGTCCATGTCTGGACCGATCGGTCTGGAATAATTTCCGGACCTCACACGTTACCTCTGGACCGACCGGTCTACGTCTAGACCGATCGGTCCAGACCTTCTGGACCGGTCGGTCTGGCCTCTCGCGCATTCGTCCTTTCCTGTGTGTGACCCTGTAGGCTCATCCGATATAGAAGTATAACACGAAATCTCTTATTTCGGTTACACAAGTCATAGGCGGTCTCTAGCAAGACACTATGACTACCTATCTCGAATAGAGTTAGTTCGTGATCCTACGAACGCCAGCGATGATTTCGTTTGATGATCCTTTTGTATCACGATATCATATGTCGAATATAAGGCATGGACAAGCCACCTTATCTGATTCGGCTGCTTTCTCGTTCACTGAGTTCGACTGTCTGAAATAGACGACGTTCATCTATAGTGCGGCCACACATTTCTACAGTCTCGCTCACACGAGGGGCCCAGCGATATCTCTCTCTTTTACGAGAGGTACAAATCCCGTCTTGACTATCTACAATCCAGCATATGATTCGTTTCGTACCTGATACACACCTTTATAGTCCTCCTGTTACGCAATCTCAGGTCTTAGGATCCAATCATGGAACCGTCATATGAGATTCAAGTCATGACGCTAGTCCATGTGACAATCTCATGCGGGTCAATCCAGTATTTCGTTCTCCAACGAATACCTATGATTGTGATCGTATCCAATACCTATGATCATCTATGTGATCATCAATCACACATCATACTAGTCTTATTATGTCATTATTCCCATAATGACACAAGACTAGGGAGTTAAGTATCATTCATAATGATACATGGATTTCATAACACATCTAGTATGTAAGAACATGTAATGAATCAAATACTCTCATAAACCATAGAAAGTATCAATACATCAAATGTATCTAAATAAAGCTCATAAATAGTATATCATAGAGCACTAAACCAACACTGTGCTGCTCTGAAATTACCCGTGTTCTCATATATGGGAACTGTTCATCCTCTGCAATCGTCAAATGACCCAATATAGCCGACAACTCTGCTATATTCTCCTGTGATGAGGACAATACTCTGATAGCAGATAGTATCTTCTTCCAACTCAATGTATCGGCTACAACATTCGCTTTACCTGGATGGTAAGCAATTTCCAAGTCATAATCAGCCATCAGTTCTAGCCAACGTCTTTGTCGGAGGTTTAAATCTTTCTGCGAGATGACATGGGTTAAACTCTTATGATCGGTGTTGAGTTTAACCTTCTCACTATAAAGATAAGATCTCCAAATTTTCAGAGCGTGGATTATTGCGGTTAGCTCCAGATCATGAGTCGGATAGTTCTCCTCGTGTCTTTTCAACTGTCTAGATGCATACGCTATCACATGTCCTTCTTGCATTAAAACACAACCCAATCCTTTCCTCGACGCATCCGTATACATGTCATACGGAACACCTGGATGCGGTAACGCCAAAATAGGTGCAGTTGTCAACCTCTTCTTGAGTTCCATGAAACTCTTTTCGCAATCCTCCGTCCATTCGAAGCGTACATTCTTTCCCGTCAACTTCGTCATTGGCTTTGCTAGTTTAGCAAATTCTTCAACGAAACAACGGTAATAGCCCGCTAAACCCAATAAATTTTGAATTTTGGTCGCATTGGTGGGCGTCTTCCAATCCATTACTGCCTCGATCTTTGCCGGATCAACCTGGATACCTTGCGCCGAAACGACGTGACTAAGGAATCCGATTTCTTGCAACCAAAAATCGAACTTGCTGAATTTGGCGTATAACTGATTATCCTTCAATCGCCATAAGATCTTCCGCAAGTGTTCTTCATAAGTCTGCTGGTCCGGTGAATATATCAAGAGATCGTCAATAAAGATTATGACGAACTCATCGAGATACTCCATGAACACGTGGTGCATTAAATGCATGAAAACGGCAGGAGCATTCGTCAACCCAAATGGCATGACTACAAACTCAAAATGACCGTATCGCGTTCGAAAGGCGATCTTATGAATATCCCCAGCCTTTACTCGGATCTGATAATACCCAAAACGTAAGTCGATCTTGGAAAACCACTTCGCTCATTGCAACTGGTCAAGCAATTCATCAATTCTCGGCAAGGGGTACCGATTCTTGATGGTCACTTAGTTAAGACCTCGGTAGTCAATGTAGAGTCGCATACTACCATTCTTCTTCTTCACAAATAACACCGGTGCTCCCCACGGTGATACACTTGGTCGGATAAATCATGTCTCCATTAGTTCGTTCAGCTGCTTTTTCAGTTCTGCCATCTCGGTCGAAGCCATCCGATAGAGAGTCTTAGATATTGGCTTCGTTCCTGGCACAACCTCAATGGAGAAATCTACCTCCTGTTCTGGTGGAAGTCCGGGTAGTTCATCAGGAAATACATTTGGGAACTCCTAACCACATCAGTATCTTCCAGCTTTGCTTCTGCTCCTTCGGTTGCTGTGATTACAACCAAGAAGGTTTCATTCCCTTTCTCGATCATCTTGTTAGCCTTTAGAGCTGATATAATGGGATACACCTTCCGTGATCTGTTCCCAACGAACTCAAATCCTCCGCTCTCCTCAGTGAACTAAATAGTTCGCTGGCGACAGTCAATCTGGGCTTGATGCTTCGACAACCAATCCATTCCCAGTATTAAGTCTAACCACGTATAGGTACGACGATAAGATCTGTAGTCAATATTCTCCCACAGATAGTCAAGGGCATGCAATGCAAAATCCCCTGTACTGTAAGAGTCTGTCCCGCAGGTGTACATACAATAAAATGTGTAGTCGTATCGATCTCCCTGATTGACAACTCTCTTTCCTTTTTCTCACTCAAGAAGTTATGTGTAGCTCCTATGTCAAACAAAGTGACGCATGCAACATCATGTATGCAAATGGTACCTGTGATAGCGGCAACGTCAGCCTCCTCCAGATAATCTTCATCAGTAGCCTCATAGGTGGTCAACGGCTCTGCAGCAAACGGCTCCTCCATTGTGTATGGATCCTCCTGGACGTGTTTCCCAGCTTTGAGGGCATAAACTCTCGGAGCAATACCCAATCTCCTCTGTCCTGGATGCGGTGGCTTGTTGTTGCCTGGAGGAGCTATGTTCGCAGTGCATCTAGCAGCAAAATGCCCCGGTTGACCGCAACGGTAGCACGTCATGGTGTTTCCACAGGGTTCGGTGTGGTCTCGACCACACTTAGCACATGGCCTCCTATACTGTAGTGGTTGAGCCGGGGTCGTGGGGCGAAACGTTGGAGCCTTCCCCTTGTCGCGGGGTTGACTCGCCTACCCAATCCTCACCGGGTGACGGTTGATCGGCACTCTCCTATATGGACCATGATCTTGTATCTTGGCGTCCATCTTCTCCTTCTCGCTCCGTTCCACCTTGTCGAGTTGGTTGATGTACCGACTCAACGTAGGGTACTCATGGCACTCGGTTCTCCTCCTTAGAGAAGCACGTAATCCAGCAATGAATTTATGGATCTTGTATTTCTCGGTTAGCACTAGGTGGCCTCCATACTTTAGCAGCCGGTTGAATTCGGCTTCATACTCTCGAACAGTCAGGTTACCCTGTTCGAGGCGAAGGAATTCCACAATACGGTGGCCCTGATCTTGTCTCCGATAGTACTTCTGCTCGAACTCTGCCCGAAACTCTTCCCACGAGAATTGGTGTCCTGCGGGGGCCTCACGTACGACTTCCTCCCAATAGTGCTGAGCCGCGCTAGCCAGATGATGGCTCGTTAACTCAGTACGGTATTCCAGCGGACACCAGATGTAGTTGAAGTGATGGGTGATCTTGATGATCCAGTCTTCTGCTACCTCCGGGCTAAGAGAACCCTCAAACTCCAGAGTGTCCAAGGCTCGGAGTTCCTTGACAAATGGCAAGTAGTCCACTACCACTTACTCTGGAATCCTCGTAGGTGCAGGCATAGGTGGTGGTGGTGGAAAACCTCCCTCCGACCTTGCTGCAAGTGGAGCAACAGGCGGTGGCGGTGACGGTGGCATGCAGCCTCGTACAAACTGCTAGATGTTCCCTTAGAACAATGCGAACTGACGTCGCATTTCCTCCATGTCATTATTCGGCGGAGGTGTCCTCGGTCCTTCAGGTCGTTGTGCAGGTGCAGCACATCGTGGAGGCATAGCTACTGCGGACAAGAAACTTTTATTTAGTATCGGGACCTCGTGATCATGCTTAGATTTTTATAAAATCTTTTAAAAAATATCATTTTTACCCATTCCCAAATTCCAGTGAAAATACGAGCACATTCTTTCCCCGTAGAAAGAACTGCTCTGATACCAACGCTGTGACACCCGAAACCCGTATCTCGCAATACGAGTTGCGTCACATGGACAACTAAAATAAAAACACAATTCCAAAAATTCGCGGGAATTTAAAACTTTTCTTTTTTCAGAATTAGCGGAAGAAAACACTCATATATACATATATGATACATTATTTCCAGTTATAATTATACATAGTCGAGTGGTAGTATAACATTATTACAAACCTTAAAAAGTCTACCATCGATATAACACAACCCGTTCCCCAGAATATAAGTATATCAAAATACGTAATTATACATGATCGGTAGTGGTACGCTGCCCAGGTCTCTGATGTCCGCTCCTCGGCTACTGCTGCTCACGACCTGAAACGTTGCGTAACAACGTCCTAAGCTAATTGCGTAGAGAGTGAACTCGGGCGTAACCCGGAGTTCTATTCTCATGGAATCAGGGAAAGAAATACATATATATATATATATATATATATATATACTAATACTTTAGTAAACAGGAATGAAACATGGAATCACGATAATGCAACAATCACAATCAAGTTCGTACGATACTTCACAGGACAGAGTCCGTCAAATCGTCTCTACGCGCACCATGCGTAGGTAATGTACTCCCCATGTGCATAGCACAACCACCTCTCTCCTGGAATCCATCTACTCTGCAGTCACCCAGATCCGGCATAAATATATTTTTCTCCGCCCGAACACATCACCCCACCCTAGCATCGATGTCACCTCTCGATACTAGGCGTGTCACCTCGCTCCGGCAATGATGTCACCACTCAACACCGGAGTTCACCAGACGTCGGCTACAACCGACGCCATCCTCGATCA